>NC_062189.1:14800046-14902546 GCF_912470025.1 Vespa velutina
GATTTTTATATTTTGCTCAAAGTTAAACTAACATATATAATAATGAAATATATTGTTGTAATTCATGTGAAAATGTTTTTGAACATTTGATAACTGATATTGTCGTCGAAAAGACAAAAGGACTAAAAGAGGGAGAGAGAGAGAGAGAGAGAGAGAAAGAGACAAACAGAGAGAAAGAGACAGAGAGAGAGAGAGAGAGAGAGAGAGAAAGAGACAAACAGAGAGAAAGAGACAGAGAGAGAGAGAGAGAAAGAGAGATAAGCTTTGTCACGGAGGACTAAATGCAAGGATACCACGTTCATAAAGCACACCACGTTCATGACAAACATTTGAGTTAGCAATAGGCTTCACCGTTATAGTAGTAGTAACCGTTACAAAGTGGACGTGTACAATACTACTTGCAATCTTGTAAATTCGAACTTCGGTGCACGACATTGTACACAGAATAAATATTTGCGCGATCTCATAACATTGCTACTTATTGTCTAGATCGATCGCAAAACCCATGCCTCATGCCTTCCTACCACTATCTGACAGGAATATACACCTTCGTCGAGGAAGGACCTCGAAATATAACCGGTGATGATAAAGAGATCTGAGTATTAAATGCAATTACAAAATGAATGTCGTTGTAAATACAATCTCTCTTTTACTTTAACTATAATCAAAGTGACGAGTGATGTTGCTCTCCTGTAAAGTTGTTATACATTTTTTTTCTTTTTTTTTTCTTTTTTTTTTCTTTTTTTTTTTTTTTTTAATTTGTTAAATACAACGATATTTAATTCGTTTTACAAGCTTATACATTTCGAATGAGAAAAGAAAATATTATTTTTTTCATATATATGCATATATGAAATAAAAATATAAAGAAAAAGATTACGCTAACGATGGTAGAATTAGATTAGTATATATCCAATCGAATCGTGCAATTCTAACGAACTGTATTAATAACAAATCAAATATCGTATCGTATCGAGTATATCATATATATATATATATATATGTGTATAAACATATATTGGTAAATCGGTATAAACATATATAAATTCAATGTACGTTCGGCAAATAGAAATAAAAATTTGATTATACGGATCCTGACTTTTTACCATTACAGAATCCGATCACCAATAGTATTTTTATTTACTATTCGACGTTGCTTTTCAAATTTCATTTCTATCCTACAAATCTCTTGAAAATTTTCGTGTTTCATATTTTCAATCGTTTCACAATCGATACCGCAACTTTTAAAGTTGATAAAACGAGATGAATGAAACTCTATCAAGTAATAACTTTTTCTAACATAGATCAAATGTAATTTGATAAAAATTTAATTTCTTATTTATTTTATTTACCGTGGATTAATATCGTAAAACGTTCAAAAAATGATAGTCACGTTCGCTACGATACGTTCGCTACGTTCTACGTTAAAAGTTAAAGAAAGTCTCGCGATATGTAACATTAAATGTCTATTAACTTCGATACGAGGATTAAAGTTTTAACTGTGAGGATCATGATATATATCTTTCGAAGAATACTTGGCAAATATTTGCTGTATCGATCAATTTTCTATTTTTCTCTCTTTTTTTTTTTTCAACCTTTCTCTTGTTTTTTTCAAGCTTTCTCTTTTCTACTATCGAATAATTCTCCGTTAGTTTGTGTTAGTTTGTGAAAAATCTCCATCCCCAGAATCTGAAACGATGTGAACGTATATAACGTTGATTTGCCTGCGAACTTTTAATCCACCATTAAAGGATGAAGAGGGAAAAGAAGTGAGCTCTCTTCTTTACAATCGAAGGTTTACACATTTAAATTACTTGAAACGTGTGCGAGCTATTTTACACGAAACCATTTCAATTTATACCACGAGCAAAAATTACGGATAAGGAAGTGTCCATTTACTTTCTTTCTCTCTTTCCCTCTTTTCTTCTCTTTCTCTCTTTATTCATCTTTCTCATTCTTTTTCAAAAGAAAATCGATGTGCTTACTGGCTATAAAATTGCTTTCAGAATCTACCCTGAAATGGAAGAAAAGCTGAATAACACGTTCGCTTCGTATACGTTCTCGTTTACGCCTCTCATTTGTCATCGAACGTGAACACCCATATATATTCCTGATATCATTGACAATAAAACAATCGAGAATGTGTTCTCTTTCGTAAACAATAATTTAAATAGCGTAAATATTAAAATACCCCAAAAAAATCTCTTTTCGTATGATATAAATTTTTCTAACATCATCCATTCATTGATCTTTCCGAGAAACGAATTCAAATAAAATTTATACGTATTTGAAATGCACATAAAAAAAAAAAAAAAAAAAAAAAAAAGAAAGAAAGAAAGAAAAAAATATATATAAATCTATGTATTAAATAGACACGAATGTCAATTATCTTTAAAGTCTTCAACATTTAAATATATTCTAAACGATCACGAAATCTTCTCCGGTTATAAAAATCCACTGTTCTTTTTCTTTTTCTTTTTTCTTTTTTCTTTTTTTCTTTTTCTTCATCAATTTGCATAATTACACTTGCGTAGATTAAGCAGCAGGCGTTATACAGCCGGTGATGTTTCGAGTTAATGAGAGCTCGACGTTACTCTTTTGAAAAAGAGCAAGTCTCGTAGGGATCCTCCTCGTTCACGTGAGAATCATGAAATGAGAAAAGTAAAAGTTTATATGTGGCATTTGTTAAGGCGGTATCAAGATAAAAGTACCCAAGGTTTATCCCGTTTTTCCAGAGCGCCTTACACTAACTTTTTCTCTCTTTCTCTCTCTCTTTCTCTCTCTCTGTCTCTCTCTCTCTCTCTCTCTCTCTCTCTCTCTCTCTCTCTGTCTCAGACTTAGTCGAAAGAAAGCTCTTTCTTCTGGTATAAAGCCGACTTGGGTCTATGCGGTAAGAATATTGCTAGCTTTGCAAAAATACAAACTTTGCTTGCGAACGAAAAATATTTTCATTAAATAGTTCGCATGGTTCATTACAGAGAATTTTGCAAAGTAATATGAACAATGCCGAGTATAAAAATGACTCTGTTATTCGCCAAGTTATATAGTCTGTAAAGAAAAAAAAAAAAAAAAAAAGAAGTTCTATTTCGACGAGAAATATTCAAAATTCTCATTATAAATAAATAAAAAATCAATGTGCTCGTTAGGTATGTCGAACTTGATTATTGTCAGTCGAAGATTGTAAATTCATATACGATCTGGTAACATATTCGTAACATTTGTTTTGTCTTTTCTAAATAATAAGACTCCGGAAAAATTCGATAGAAAACGAAAGCTAGAGCTAGCTAGTTAGCTAGCTTGTTCGTTCCATCGAACTGCTAACAAGATTCGGTAAATTTCTGCGAATCAGAATTAAATTGGCCTCGATACGGAAGAACAGTTTTTCCGCTAGATCGTTACTATAAATTTATGTTTTGATTTACTGCAATTCACTGACCTGAATTTTAATTTCGTAATCCATTCTATATAAAAAGAATGGAGAGAATTGTGGGTGGCATGAAGATTTCGGGATACATCACTCCAAAGTTTGTCAACACCTACGAGGATGCGTCAGTTGGTTTTATTAGTTATTTGAACGAAAGCTTTATGAGCATGCGCAAATCGACTGGAAAAAAGTGCGATCGATGTCTGTCGTCGTTGGTTCTCTAATAAGATACCTAATGACAGTTTCGTTATCTTTAAATTAGCGTGTATTATTAACTATGTTATTAACGTCAGAACTTAGGTGTGCACGCGGAGAAAGAACGAAACAAAATGGAAAGAATACAGAAGAAGAGCTTTTGCGTGTTTCCGGAACATCCACGTTCTCCGGGGAAATAATGTGGACTATGGAAAAAGGAAGGTCAAAGAAAAGTAAATACCATCTAATAAATATGTCATTCCATTGTCAAGAATAAAACATAAAATAAATAGACGTAAGATAAAAGTAAGAAAAAGAAAGAAATAAAGAAAGAAAGAAAAAAGAGAAAGAGAAAGAGAGAAAGAGAGAGAGAGAGAGAGAGAGAAAGACAACAGAAGATTCTTCTCGTGACATTTGCAAAAGATCGAGCGAAACCCTTAGAATATTCAATATGACGTCGAGATACGATGAAAATGACCAATCAGGTAGCTCCGTCGTATCGTAGCGCACGGGCAAATCTTTACTTAGCATTCGAGCTTGAGATCGTTTCTCGACGATCGGTACGTATCCTACTCGTAGACGAGAGAAATGAGAGCCACTTACTATTTCACTCTCTGCAATCCCTTTTAACGGATTCGGTACTTGTACATTCCCTTTATAACGTAATACTACCGTTTTACGGTGACTTAATCGACTGACAGAGAAAGGCTACAGGTTTTATCAAGAAATATAAATTAATGCAACATCGTATTCACTGTCTCTGTTCGGTTGTCTTTCGATCGCGACAAGCTTCACCGAGCATTAATTTGCGCATCGTTTCATTCCTTTATCTACCTCTCTCTCTCTCTCTCTCTCTCTCTCTCTGCCTTTTATTGATCCTTTGACTGCTACATTTTTGCGTCCTTTGTCTCTCACCTACGTCGATTTTTCTAACTCGACACGAACTCTCATATTTTTCACAAAGCATTTCGATCTCCTCTGCAACGTGCATATGTAATAAAACGGATTTGTTTTATTCACTGAAAATTAATCACATAAATTGCCAATGAATTCTATCAATTTATGTTAATTCAATTAATCGATCTAAAATAATAATCAATCTCTCACACAGTTTATATCTTTTAATTCTCTTAGCTCTTCTTTTCGAATTATTTGTATGTCAAGAATATTCGATCGAGTTTAGGATATAATAAGTAATTAATGTTTTAAAGAAGAACCAGACTTTCGATCGAACGAAAAAAGAAAAGGAAATGATATATATTTACCCAAATCCAAGAGTCTTTTATGTATACTCAAGCAGCGTGAACCTAAGTATAAGAAGAATCAACAAAAGATTTTCAATTCGAAAACGAATAGTTTGTGTAGAATGAGTAGAGGAAGAGAAAGAAAGAGAGAGAGA
Source organism: Vespa velutina (assembly GCF_912470025.1). Taxonomy (NCBI): domain Eukaryota; kingdom Metazoa; phylum Arthropoda; class Insecta; order Hymenoptera; family Vespidae; genus Vespa; species Vespa velutina. The sequence continues at coordinate 14,805,065 of NC_062189.1, forward strand.
GAGAGAGAGAAAAGAGAAAAGAGAAAAAAGCATTTGATACGAGAATAGACTCGAAACTTTTAATTTTCCATATATATATATATTTTTCTTTTTTTTTTGATATATCGAGAAAATCGAGAGAATAACATGTATGTATATTTGAAATTAGGAGGTCTTTCTCCTATGCACCATCTTTATATTACAATGAATAGAGATCAATAGTTAGGCTATCTTGCATTTTGAGAAAGAGTAAAAGTGACGATGATTTTAAATAGAGAAAGAGAGAGAGAGAATGAGAGAGAGAGAGAGAGAGAGAGAGAGAGAGAGAGAGAAATTGAATGAAAAGAAATGGAAACGAGCTATCACTCATGATAGCTTATCCAAAAGATTCTCTAATGCTTCGAGTCATCAGTCGTTCGAATTGCACTCGACCCTGGCTTACTCGTGGATTTTCCACTAGAAAAATAACCCGCGATTTTTCTTATCGAGTGACAGGACGGCGTCCGAGGACAGGCCAAAAAATAGACTAGCATAGGGAACCACCTCTGAAGGTTCGTATCAAAGTGGCAGACGACGTAAGTTTCTTCTCTAATGGGCGAGTTCTCCTCTTCTTGGGCCAAAATAAACAACGCGTTTTTAGATAGACCGACAAAATGTCTTACTTTTGAGTAAAGACGAATAGAAATGGAAAGAAGGGCCCAGAAAGAAAGAGAAAGAGAGAGAGAGAGGGAGAAGTAGAAAAGTAGATAGTTATTTATCGTACCGCAAACTAAATGATCCAAGTGAAAAATACAAGAAGAAAATGTATGCGAGAGAGCAGAACGAAAAACTCTGCTTCGAGCTCAAGCTGATTTATGTAAGCGTCGCTGGATTTTGAGCTATTTTTTCTTTTCCCCGTCTGCTTTACTCTCTTTTTCTCTTTCTCACTCTCTCTCTCTTACTCTCTCTCTCTCTCTCACTCTCTCACTCTATCTCTTTCTCTCTTTCTATGTATACGGATATGTATATATATATATATATATATATATATATATATATATATATATATATATATATATATATGGCTTTCTTTTATTCTGTCATTCTTTTTTTTTTCAAAAGCCTCGCATCGTATGCGGGACGTATCGATCATAATTTCGAAAGCCAACCCGCCACAAGATTTATATCGGTGCCTATATCTCATGAATAAATTCGGGAGGCCGGTGTTTAGACGACAAAACGTCGATGATCCCACTCGCGAGAGATAGATGGATAGAAAGAGAAAAATTGAAGTAGAAAGAGAAAAGTTCCCTTTTCCATAGACTTTGAAATAAGCTCGAGAGCCCTTCACTGTCATGTAAAAATCCATGGCATCTCTTTAATAAAGGAGGCAGATGGATGAGAAGAAAAAGCAAAAGAGAAAAAAGAGAACAAAGAGACTTGAAAAGCGAGAAACGTCTGTCTACTCGATCCGTCTTCTCCGCAAGAGAACCGGTTCCGTGCATTCACAAATCGCAGTTTGAACTGCACTCGACTCTGTTTGTACCTGTCGTTCGGCGATAAATACCTTTGAAGACCGTTGCTAATGGAATTTTAATTCTCTTATATCTTGCGTCGAGAAGAAGAAACCTCTTATAAGGTAAAAGTGCGAGAAAGAGAGAAAGAGAAAGAGAAAGAGAAAGAGAGAGAGAGAGAGAGAAAGAGAAAGAAAGAAAGAGAGAGAAAGAATAGTGCATAGAAGAAAATCACCTAATATGAAGATTATGCAAACATTTTTAAATATATCCCAACGAGTTTATGCGAAAATGGATATGAGAAGATCGAGGGATGAAAAGAAAAGGAACGTGAGGCCAAGGGACGATGATAGCTTCTCGACGATTTATCTATAGAAATTCTCGAATAGTTTGGGATTGATCATCAAACGTTAGAAAAGCATTCGACCCTTCTTCTTTTTCTCTTCTCCTTCTTCTTCTTCTTCTTTTTCTTTTTGGCTCAGGTGTTTCCACGAAAAGATAACGAGGAATTCCTTATATCGACTGAAGAAATCACGTCAAAATCAAAGCAGAGGGATGGACGAAGGGCCGAATTAAAAAGAAGCTCACACTAAGCTGGATGTATTTCGCAAAGGCGAGGCCTTTAAGCTTCAATTCTCTTCGAAAGACGAGGAATTTCTTTTCTAACGACTACGATTTACCTCCAAACCTTTCTTTCGATCTCTCTCTCTCTCTCTCTCTTTCTCTCTCTCTCTCTCTCTCGCTCGCTCTTTCTCTCTATCCCTCTTTGTCTTTCTGCGATTTATCACCGACGAACGTTGGCGCCACTTAAACGAGTCGTATGCGAAAAAAAAAAAAAAAAGAAATAACCAACAAGAAAGAGTATTTAAAGACTGACGCTCTGATTGGAACTAGTATTGTTGCTGTGTTCTTGCATTCCCAGATACACCAAAAGGGCAGAGAAAAAGAGAGAAAGCGAGAGAGAGAGAGAGAGAGAGAGAGAGAAGGAGGGGCAGGGGAGGGAAGGAGGGATAAAGAGAAAACGAGAAAAAAGATAGGTACCTATCGAAGTACCGGGTCACTGTATTCCTATAGTGAAGCACGCTTTTAGAGCACACTTTCCACGCGGGATTAGCAAGGATTACACTCGGTAATACTACGCCGTTTCACGAAAACGACCGAACGAACGAATTGGAACTTTTAGCATGCCTTGTTTCCTGAAAAAAAAAAAAAAAGCATGGCGTTATTACTGCGAAGTGGAAGTATGGTTGAAGAGGGAAAAAAATAGAGAGAGAGAGAGAGAGAGAGAGAGAGAGAAAGAGATAGAGAGAAGAGAGAAGGGTGTTAGACCAGAGAAACCCACAAAATGTTAACGGTACAGGCAACGAGCTTTTCGTGACGCGCTCGTAGCGACGACGTTTCAGCTCGTTTTCGATGAAAGGACAAATTATCACGCGGCAGATAATTACGATGAGAGGCCGACGTTGCTGAATACGACCGTTCGTTAATAACTGCTATCCTCGCTTCATTATACGAACCGCAATTTGCTTATTGGACGTTTAGCGGCTACCATGCCAGCCAGTCAGCTGCCTACACTATGTATGTATTGTATGTAACTATCGTATTCTTCTTATATGTCATTATTTCGTCATCAATCGTGAAATACTATATTATTACATTCGAATAACTATTACAACGTTGTGATTCTGGAATTGGATATTAAAGGTATCCAATTTCCTATTAAAAAAGGCTTATAATTAGTAATTCACTATATTACTTAAAATCAGAATACGAGAGCAAAAAAGTACGTCTATTAAAATAATATATTGTTATTATAGCTCGATTAACCACAACGTTAGAACGATAAATATAATATTTTAGAAATTGCGTACGGTATACATTCTCGAAATCATAGGATTTTACGTAAACGTAAATTCTCGATTGTTTACATTACGTATATACGTAACGCATCGATAACTTCGAAATACACAACATGAGAAAATATAATGATAGATTAATGAAAGATTTAATGCACACAGTTATACAACGAATCACTACTTTTTCCAAATAGAAGGTTAATCATAATGCGTTCGTTGATTTTGGAGTTAATAATGTACGTGATTATCCTTGCTGAATATATAATAAATATCATGATATAACTAATGTAAGTTTTTATTTCGGAGAATTTTTTTTTTCTTCTTTTTTTTTTTTTTTTTTTTTTTTTTTTTTTTTTTTGTATATATTACACACAAGGAAAGTCTGTTTTTATGAGAAAACCTTGGGCAAAATTATATTTTTCAATTTTCTTTTAATTATTTTTATAAAGCACAATTTATATCATTACACAATTGCATCGTTGGAAATATTCACCCTTATAAAGTTTCCCGTTAAACGACCTCGTACTTAATAGTTCGTCGAATTTCCGTGAACAAATAACTCATATTGATCCATCAGTCAGAATGAGGAAGAGAGTAATAAAGGAAATTAATCGCAATGAACGTTCTAACGAACGTTCCCTTGTTCGAGAAAGCGTTGCATCGCTCGGTAAATATAAATGCGTATCTATCCTTCGCTTATGTATTTGCGTATATTATTATAAACCGTCCCTCCCTCCCCCTCCCCTCCCTCCGCCCTTTAAAATTATACTACGAAGGATATTAAGTTCTAGTATCTTTCGAAGGATCAACGTTTTGGTGTTAAATTAAAGGAGAACGTTTACTTGAAATGACAATATAAAAACATAAAGATAAAGATCTAAAAGGATGTGTGCATGAAAATGAAAGAATGCGAATGAGATCAAATAAGATTTATCCGACGATCTTAATATTCATCGATATAATGTGAACAACTCGTGGAACTGTATGAAGGAATGAAATAAGGACGGTCAATAATTAAACAAATAAAACACAAATATTAAGGGTACGACGATTAATTCTATCCTTGATAGAAAACCCGATGAAATTTCTTTACAAACATTTATCGTAATTCATTGTTTGTTTATACCGGAAGATCTCTTTACGAAGAGACGTAACACGTATGTACATACGTACGTAGTTGTAAGCACGAAAGTCCCACACGATTCGTTCACCCTCGTTTAATCGCGACGTTATCGCGACTTGTGCCACACGTGCATGTCATAAATTAACCTTCGTGACACACGAAAGGAAAGAAAGAAAAGAAAAATATATATATATACGTATATGTGCAAAAAGAAAGAGAGAGAGAGAGAGAGAGAGAAAGTGAACGACCGCCTTTAGTGAGTTTTAAGGTAGCCGGAAACTTTTCCACGGTTCGTGAAAGTTTTTGTCGCGTGGCACGATGGCGCGAGGTATCACAACATAAAAATAATTCTTCTCGACAAATGTACACCTTCTTTTCTCCATTCCCTCGCCTCCTCCCGAATCTTCCCCTCTTATCTACCAATACAACCCAAAGAATAGAACCACTCGAGTTTTTAATAAATACTTTCGAAGCAACAACTCTTTCTTATCTCTTTTCTTGATCTCTTTCTGCAACGAATCAAAAATTTCTTGATATCTACGATATCTATTATATAACGTTATCTCGAAGGAATTCTCCTTCCTACGGTATTCTTTATTATCGCAAATAATCATTTCAGTTTTCCTTCCTACGATATCGCATCGTAATCGTCGAAATTTATCGCAATAACTGTATTACTTTTCATCGTATTTATCGAATTCTATGTTTTCGCGTTACTGAGAAAGACTAGAATGCTAAAGTTGAAAATTCGAAAGATAACTGGCGAAAGAAAGATGTAACTCTTGGTCTCTGACGATATCCAACAGCACAGCACGTAGAAAATCACCAGGACTCACGGTGATCGTTATATTCAGCATCGACGATAACGGTCTGCGTTGGAGGATTACGGTTAAAATCGTATCTAACAGCTCGTCTCTTGCTTTTTCCTCTTCGAACGTGTACGTTTTATCTCTCCTCCTCCTCCTCCCCTCTCTCTCTCTCTCTCTCTCATCTTCTCTCTACGTTTTCACGTGTATGTGCGTATGTATATGAATGTTTATGTATATATATATATATATTGTATGAGTATATATATATATATATATGTATATATATATTCGTGTGTATGTGTGTATGTGTGTGTGTGTGTGCATGCTAGCTATCTAAATCTTCGTACACGGTACGCTTCCGTACGTTTCACCGTGGAGAGGAGAATAAGGGTGAACATTGGAAGCAAGCTATATCGATGGAACAGCGGTTGTATCGCGCGTGACTGCGCATGGTTAAACGACCCTGAGAATGTATGCGAATCTGTACGTGCTCGTACGTGTATGTCTTCGACCGATGTCCAGGACGTTCGCGAAGGAAAAGCGACGATCGGTTACAGTGCTTTGCGATTACGCCAGATGGAAGAGAGTGGGGGATGGGGATAAAGGCAAAGTGTCGAGGCTGGATCGTCTTTCCTTTTTATGCCCTTTCAACGGGATACCACTAGCTTTAACATAAAACTTCTCCCTTTTTTCTTCAACAGTTCGAACGCTCTTAAAAAAAAAAAAAAAAAAAAAAAAAAAAAAAACTTTCTCGAGGATTCTAAAAAAAGGGGGGAAAAACAAAAAAGAAAAAGGACATCAAAGTATGACATTTTGTATCGTTCATGAATAAGTATTATAAGTATTATATCGGTTCTATAATCTAAATTATCAGATTTAATGAAGGAAATGACAGAAAAAAAAAAAAGAAATTAAAAAAAATATTGTCTCTTAAGCCACTGATTCTTCGAGTCAAAGGATTAAACTTCTCAACTCATTGAGACACTTAATCCATCCCATAGTCGATAATCAAACGTAATCGACAAAGATCGAAGTTCGTACTTGAAACGGAGTTATCATGAAATCCGTGAGTTCGTTTAGATCGATTAATTCATCCTTGCGAGACCATCAAACCAAATTACTCTTAATGGAAGCTAAGTTATTAGCAGCAAAGTCGCGGCAACGGATTCAGAATTTCTTATTAGTTGCACCATCTAAAACTATCCGTCTTTCTCCCTTTATTTTTATCTCTCTATCTCAGTGCAACATTGCATTACGTTCTCGGCGATGCTACGTTTTCCCTTTGAAAGCATCTTAAAGCGCCTTTTGCACTAGCTTCTGCATATTTCACGAACTAGCAACACGATACGCGACGCTAAGAATCCTCTCAATCAAGTGTTAAAAACCATCAGATTTCTTGATAAACTTAAATCAAAAGAAATGCCAATTGGGAAGAGTTCAAACGATAATAACGAAATATATATAATATATATATATATATATAGAAATATACATAAAAATATATATATATATATTATGTATAAAATACAAAATAATATAGAAAATATAAAATGTCTGTATGATATGCATAATATCTTATGAATTCTTTATAGAATTCGAAAAATCAGAACTATAAATAGAATATTTCTAATGACGTCAATGGCAATCGATTATAGAGAGTACAAATTTACAATTCAACGTATTTACAAATACGTCATTTACAGATATGACAAAAAAAGCTCCTGTATGTGTGTATATATATATATATATGCATATATATGTAGACATCTGACCTGTAAACAAAGCTCTTCATTCGAATACACCATTCATTCAGAAAAAAAGGTCGCGAACCAGTGATCTTTATCGTGTCGTATCATAGGTCTAACACGAGAAATATCTTGGGAGATAGAGAGGAACATTTTACAATCTATCCATTTCCTTTCCCTTTCCACCTACAATTTATCGATTCCGGTATGGCGTAAAGCTTTCCATTAACAACGTGCCAAGGCGCGTATGCACCAACTACGCCTATTTTGTCGATGTGCATTTGCAGGCTAGCTTGGCCTTATCTATTGTAACTAACCAATCGGTTCAAAGTTTCGCGTACTAATGCATTATGCGTTATAACCTATATATATATATATATATATACATATATATACACATAAGTGTGAAGAGATGAACGTAAATGTGAATATGACTGTGAGAGAGAAAAGCTTTGCGTTTATGTATACATACAACTAATGTGCCTCTCTATGTTCACGTTATATTGACATGAATCAATAAGATACAAGCATATGCGTTACCGTAACTATATTCTCACTATCTATCCCTCTCTCTCTCTCTCTCTCTTTCTCTCTCTCTCTCTCTCTCTCTCTCTCTCTCTCTCTCTCTCTCAACACATTGAAATTCAATGGAAAATGATATTCCACGATGGTTTGAATCACATACAATATACATATTTTACTTCCCGAGAAAATATTGACGATATCTGAATCATTTCTATCTTCGTTCTATCGATCAAATATTTCTAACGTTTCATAATTCATAATATTAATAACAATGATTATAATAACGATAATAATAATAATAATTACAGCAGCAACAACAACAACAGTAATATATAATATATATATATGTATATATATATATATATATATATATATATATATACAACAACAGCAATAACAATGATAATAATGTTATTATTATAATGACGAAAATGATATTAATAATACCTAACGAATAATAATTAATGATTCATCCTCGGAGAATACATTTCATTTCTAATCCGTTGAAGATCAAAGTTCATTTTAATAGAAAAACGAGCATATTTCGTCCACCTGAAGGGATGAAGAAAATTAGCAAATTAACCACATCTTTTGCTCTTTGTTCTATTCTCCACGTCACGAAATGCATGCATTTGGAACGCTGAATTATTCAGAGAGGTTTGATATTAACATAATGGTGGGGTGGGGGGGAGGGGAGGGGGGGAACGGTGGAGGGAGATGCAAATTCACATCATCTCGTCGTAATTGTACAGGATGATCAGTAAGATTCAATATTTACCACCAATAGAGACATGCCAGCGATATCGTGGACGTATATTCGGAATACAAAAGAGAAGTTATCTCGTTCGATGTTATTTGCCCTTCTTTTTTTTTATCATTCTCTTCTTCATCTTCTTTCATCGATTTCGCTGTTATGTCCGATAAAATAGAAGAAAACGTTTCATATCGGGTAATTTAAATAAGAATCGTGAAAGAATATTCACCAAAAGTTACTATAAGCAAATAAACATTTTTAATAGTAATTAAATACATATCGTATTTGTTCAATGATATTTCATTCAAGATATAAAAAAAAAAACCAATCCTCTAATCACGAATATGAAAAAAAAAAAAAAAAACGTTATTAATTTTGGCAAATCGTTGCGAGATTTTCATCGTTTGTTATTAAAAGAAAAAAAAAAAAAAAAAAAAAGAAGAAAAAAAGAAAAGAAAAGAAAAAGAAAAAAAAGAAAAAAAGAGAGAAAAGAATATAGAACAACAATTTTTCAATAAACGTCATTCTAAATATATTTTGTCTCATGTAAACCAATCCTGAGAGAATTCTAATCTCTTATAGATATACATTTTTTCCAAAAGTGACTGTAAAAAACGTATGAATTCGATTCTTGGATGCGGTCGCACGGAATCTACCCTTTTTTTCTCTTTCTCTTTCTCTTTCTCTCACTTGCTCGCTCGGAGCTCTTCCGAAGAACATCGTTTATCACGCGATGCAATCGCGAGTTCTCGTATAACCACTGTCTGCTTTCTCTTTTTCTTTTTTCTTTTTTCTTTTTTCTTTTTTCTTTTCTCTTTTTCTTTTTCTTTTTTTTTTTTTTTTTTTTACTCGACTGGTGGGAAAGCGTCGCGCGGCGGAATTACGCCCGCGGAGAAGAAAATAAATCCTTCAAAGGATTATTCGTGCTTTAAGGAAGAAAAATTCTTCGTGATATACGATGTGAAGAAAAAAATAATCCAAGAGTTCGTTCGGTTATCCATGTCGCAGAATAGGATACTCCTACTCATACTCTTGACATGGTGTGTGCCACAAATTTAAAAAATAACTTCTGAAAACTTCGACGTACTTCATTTTTTTCCTTTACGAGGTTTTTTTCTTCTTTTTTTTTTTTTTCTTTTTTTTTTCTTTTTTTTTCTTCCTTTTCTTCAAAACAGATGAAACAGATTTTTGTCTTGTTTTTTTCCATAGATAGAGAACAATGGATGGTTCAGCGAATAATAACAAACGATAGGAAGACAGATAAAATAAAATAGAAATGAATGATATTGAAAGGATAAAATAGAATAGCATGGAATATATTTAGAATATATAATTAAGAAATATGATAAATGATAATGAAAGGAAATAATTGAAATATAAAGAAATATACAAAAATGTAGAATAAATAGAAGATGGAGTAATAAGAAAAATTGATATATGAAGCAACATTTTTGAGAACATATGGAGAAAAATATAAAAATTAAAATAAAGGATAACAAAAGACTGAAAGACAAAAAGATAAATAGATAGATAAAGATAAAGATAGATAGAGAGAGAGAGAGAGAGAGAGAGAGAGAGAGAGAGAAAGCTAATATCAGATGCAGTTATACAACTCCCACTTGTGTGTGTGTGTGTGTATGTATATGTGTAATTATAGCGAAACGTGTAATAAAGCGTAAAATTAAATTCCAACTCGTTTGGCCCACTTTTGTCCTCTTCTTCTCTCTCTTTCTCTCTCTCTCTCTCTCTCTCTCTCTCTCTCTCTCTCTCTCTCTTTTCCTCCCTTTTCTCTGCATTTCGATTTTTACGTCCACAAAATTGTGAATATTTGCCAAATATTACTTGCGCTAGAACCACGTGAACGCAACTGATATTACTTCAGGATTCTTAATTGAAAGTTCGAAAGAGCCGTCAGTGCAATTACAATCAGACAAATCGCATTTAGGAATGCGTTACGAACGAAAAAGCTTCGAGGTTCGAGCGTCGAAAGGTCACGCTCGTCCGTGGATACATGGATACATAGCTTATGACGTCATTACAACCGAGGATTTTACTAGCATACATCCCCGCACTAGAAATGTCAAAATGAAAGCTTTTAAACGAGAAACTTGGAAATATTCCTCGCAAAGCAATTCCCTTCAAAATGTATACATTTATTTCGTTACCCTTGGAATAATTGTAAACTAAAAATTGCCACGAGTTCTGACGAAAGAAGAAAACAAAACAAAACGAAACAAAACAAAAAGAAAAGAAAGAAACGGAAAGGAAAAACGAAAAACAACAAACAGGAAAAAGAAAGCCCTATTGTCTCGGCTCGAAATTAGATTTTTTTTTTCTATTTTTTTTTTTTTTTTTTTTTTTTCGGCAAAACTAAAACGCACGTACCAAACATTGACGATCAATCATGAAAGAAAACTTCTCACTTGATGATCACTAAAGGTTAAAGTCGTACGCATAAAAGAACGATCGAGTATGTTTTTACGTGTATGTCAGTTAGACGCACGTGCTGGTTCCTTTGCCGTACGTTCAATGGACGAGAATTGTGTGTGGCTTGAGAAGATGGAATGAAACTAAAAGAATAAAAAAAAAAAAAAAAAAAAAAAAAAAAAAAAAAGAAAGAAAGAACCAGAAAGAGAGATAGGAGGGAAGGAAGAGAAAAAGATAGTCCTTCCAAGATGGGAATTATAAGAAGGGGAAAAGATCCTCATGGCGATGAGAGGGGACGGGGATGGAGGCGGAGAAGGTAGGAGGGAGGAATAAAAAAGTCGTATGGGAAAAGTGTGCCGAGTCGACTTTTATTACTCACTCTCACGTATTTTCACCTTCGTGTTCTCGTATCTCTATTGTTACCTCTTTGCCTCTCACTTTTTCTCCCTTTTTCCTTGTGTATCGTACTTACACGTCTCACGTTTTTATATGTATTCATGTATATATATATGTGTGTGTGCGTGTGTGTGTGTGTGTGTGTGTGTGTGTGTGTGTGTATGTATATATGTCTCTATGTGTGTGATGACCGCTCGGGAGCACGCTCGCACAGCTTTTTTCTCTGTTCGCGACACCACCGGCAACGACCTTTTGTGCCTTCGAGCCTGGCTTGCACCACCGCTCTCCAATGTATGTATATATGTACCATCAGACTGCACATACCCTGTAAACCAAGCTGCTCGCGATAGTTACAGGCGCCGCGAGTAAAGCGAGTAAAACGGAGCGCAATTCTCTCGGATGCGCATATCGCTTTAACAATGCGCGCGTGTGTCTCGCCTACGCTCCAACGCCAAACCTGAATCGATGATATATTTTTTTTTCTTCACTTTACTCCTCTCTCTCTCTCTCTCTCTCTCTCTCTCTCTCTTTCATGTTTTCTTCTTTCGTTTCCAACGAGTAAAAAACACTATAGAAGCTTTTAAAAGATAAAAAAAAAAAAAAAAAAAAAAAAAAAAGAAAAAAAAAAGGAAAAAGAGAAAAGAAAAAAGAAACAAAAAAAGGAGAAAAAAATAAAAAAAAAGGAAAAAACTATGAACGAGAGAACGACTAACGAATGGCTTTATCGAGATTCGTTTCATTACTAAATCCGACGTGGTACGTTCACGCGAACGTGCCCGTATGTATCTACGTACACATCTGTTTTAATCGTGGCTGCCAGTGGTCATTTGAAAATACATTGGGCAAAAATCGAATTCATGTCCCTGTCAAATTTACTTTATTCGTTCTATCCCACTATATAACGGTTTTAAGAACCGGTTATCGCGTGTATTTTAATGTCAGATATTCCAGACGGACATGCGAATTTTTATTGACCTGATTTCTTCATCGATTCCCTCCTCCTGTACTGCTGAGTACACGCTGCGGTGACACGCGCATCCACGAACGAAATTGGAAACGACGACTTCCCGAAAGCCGATTGATCATTTAAACGACGCGAGAAATTCGTTGGGCAATGTGAACATTGTTGTCCGATGACGAGAAGTTATTTTTAAGAGTGAAAGAGAAAAAAGAAAAGTGGGGGAAAAACAGGAAAAGGGGAGAAAGAGAAAGAGAGTTTTATATCGATACACAATTTTGTTACGAGTATCGGAAAAATAGTCACCACCCTTTGTTATATTTTCCCTATGGTCCGCCAACGTACGTATTAATACAAAAAGTAAACGTTATCGAACAAAAACGTTTCTCTTTCGCACGGAATTTACATACCTACAAATCACAAAATTCATTCCAAGCTTATCGACGAATCAACGCACATTAACGCACGCATTACGACTACCTCTTGGTGACTGCATTCATATTTGTAAATTATAAATTCTCCACAGTTATATATATATATATATATATATATATATATATATATATATATATACATATATGTATGTATGTGCGGGCGCACATGTGTGTTTGTATATATTTAAACAGTTGTACCCATAGTTCGTTTTAAATCGACTCACGATATTTACGATTCCACTCGGCTGATTTCGTCGAAATTCTCTAATTCGCCATGTTTTATGAGCACCAGCCTTCTACATATAATTAATCAGCAATGCAATTAATGATATGCAACGACATTTCGGGATAACTGTTATTATGCGAGTCGCTTTAAATGCAAACCGATAACGAGAATGAGCAAAGAAAATCGAGCGATCTCGTTTTATACGGACAACGATAGCAATGTAAAATTATGTTTCGTTATTTATTGCTCTTTCCTCCTTCCCTCTCTCTCTCTCTCTCTCTCTCTCTCTTTATCTCTCTTTATCTCTCTTTATACTATTATTTTTAATTATGTTTCTTTGTTTAACTTTATTTTAGAATTGTTCTCAATTATACTCAGTTTATCTTGTTTTGTAATTAACTTTAATTTCATTGGTAGCTCGTAACTTTAAATAATTATTATTGCTTGTTATTTTCTTTTTTATCTCTTTCTCTCTCTCTCTCTCTCTCTCTCTCTCTCTCTCTTCATCTTTAGTTAATCACAAGAGTAATTTTAATTTACATCTCTTATGAATTCCCTTTCGAAAGAAATTAGAATTTTGAATGATTTGTGGAGCACAGAATAAAATAAGATCTAGACAAAAAAATCTCGAACGCTTTCTCATTACGAAATTAAAATAATTTTGAATTTACGCAATAGAAAATCTAACAATGCATAAGCATAAAAGCCAAAATAGATAAAGGGAAGATAATAGAAATTTATTTCAATTCGCTTCACAAATCATTAATACTTTTAATGGATAGTCAAAATTTCTTTATATCTATATATATATATATATATATACATGTACCGTGAATACATTTGAGGTAATGAGGAATTCTCATTAAAAAGATATTCTAATTAAACATTCGTTTTTTTGTTATCGATTTCCTCCAACAAAGCACTCCCGACAAGACGATAAGCCTATAAATTCAAAATTGAAAAAAATATAATTGAAATGATAAAACTAAAAGAAAACTAACGAGTCGAAAAATTTTTGGAATGGCGAAAGTACAGAAAATTGAACAATTTTTGTGGCAGCCAAAAAATAACATAACGTTTCTTGCGCAAAGTTGAAATTGCTACGTAATACTACTACTATTACTATTTCTAATAGAGAGAGAAAGAAAGAGAAAGAGTGAGAGTCAAGTGTAATTATGAGTTAGCAAGTGAGTGTTACTAAAAATCGTTCATTCGTGGTAAACACCGTTTGGGGAAAGAGAACACAATTATTTGCTTGCTTCGAACAACTCATAGTTTCGAATAATGCGTCACTTGTTTCAAACGTTTCAGGGATGATCGTGAATGATCGTGAATGATCGTTCATTACGGTTTCTCGAAAATCGGAACCCGTTACGTCCGGTGGAACAATTTATATGCACCTGCATACGTTAATCCTTTTCCTAAATATATATACCTACGTACATATATGTATGGATGAATAGTGAAAAACGATAATAGCTTCTGTTAGGAATACGATTAACAATGACTATTAAATATTATCTTTGTTAGGAATTTAATTACGTAACCGAGAATAATATCAGATATTATAGGAACAGTATGGTTCTTAATTTATTTTATATCAAAAAAAAAAAAAAGAAAAGCAAAAAAAAAAAAAAAGATAAAGAAAAAACAAATTATACTCCAACAACATTATAAATTTCTCTTATTGTTCTCAATTAAAAGATTATTATGGGAATAAACAAAAATAATTAAATATATACAAACCCACACGGCATTACTGCTTTTTATCATACAAATACATTCATATATATATATATATATATATAAAACCAATTTACACGTGTACGTAAACACATGCTGCTCTTTCCATGAACAACACTTCAAACACCTCGTTGATAAACTCAGAGCGTAGGAAGCATCATAAATTCCATTTTCGCATGCCCTGCATTTAACTTTGTCCGTGGTATTCGATACGTTATTATCGTACCGCGCTATCGGATACACGTGTTTTGGAATGTTTGCCTTTGTCCGAACGGAGCAAAGGTATTCGACACGTTCATGTAAATTCAACATGTAAATACGTGCCGCGTATGCGAACATCTTGCAAAGCCGTCGGGTGTTTCCATAATATCCTCGTATCACGTAATCGACGATCGTGAAAGACACGAGATAGCGTGAATAAGACGTCGTACATATCCGAAATGATCTTCGATTGATTGATATTCCCATAGATAAAACATTCACAAGAATATTATGATAAAGATAAGAATATCACAATTTAATCGATATATAATATTTATATGATGTATATATAATATTTATTTCAAAGTATTATTTTCTTCTCGAGATTTTGAGTCTTCGAAATTGATTAAATTTAAACTTGCAAACCTTAAATATACCTATAATATATGAGCATAGCTCATGAGAAATAATTTAAGTGTATAAAAATAATCAGAAAGATCTACATAATTTTTTTGTTTTTTTTTTTTTTTTTTGTTTTCTATCAAATCCTCTTTCATAGTAAAATACATTATTAAAAACATCTATTATAATCATAATTCTCTTTATAATACGTATACATCAGATACAATATTTATTACTTTAAATGTCAGTCACATAAATATTTTATTTATTATTGGAAATGTTAAGAATGTTGACAATGAATGAGATCCATTTACAACACGCTTGAAAAAACTAAAAACGCATCGATCCTGTAAGATGATCTTGTAAAGAAAAAAAAAAAAAAAGGAGCATATATTCTAAATGATAAACAAAAAGAAAAAAATAGAAAAAAATAAAGCAAAAAGTTATCTTTCGCCGTTAGCATTTACGCGCATATCCAATTTCCATTAGAACGAATCGTCAAAGTGTTTTAATGCAATCGAAAAACTAAATCGTCTCTCGTCGTCAAGTAAGTGATATACTTTCTGCAGAAGCAGCAAACCGAACACTCTCCAATTAACTATTGCGACTAATTTGATAAAAACAAACGGCGAGCAGAAACCTTTTCTACTTATTTTTCTATCTTCTCTGTAACAGAACTTCTATCTATCTCTCTTCTTTCCTTAGGCGTTAATTTATCGTTAAGACAAACAACACATGAATCGTTTATTTGTAATTTAATTTATCAATTAAAAATCGATTCATACATTTCAATTTATTTTATCGCGTCAATTCAATTCCCCGAAGGAATTCTAATTCTTCTATGATCGCAATAAAATATTATTTAGATGACAAACCAAAATGTCGCTTATTTAATGAAAGATAAAATTTCCGTGGATGAAGTGACGAAACTGATATAAGATATGTTTGAAGATCCTTTTACTTTGTGGATTTCGAGACCATTAAGGATGGAAGATGAACGAAGTGATCGAAAATCTCCTTTGTTCATAGACAAAAGATGGAATTTAATCAAAAAATATCATTGACAAGGATGTCGAACATAAAAAAAAAAAAAAAAGAAAGAAATGACGAATCGATAACTGAACTGAGACTAAACGGAAATGTATAAACGTATACATTTAAATTACATACAATAACGTTAAAATCATTGCGATTGAATAATCGAAATGAGAATGGAAAAAAGATTAAAACGATCTTAATTCGAGTAACACAAAAACATATAGTGATTAAATCGTCAATGCGAAGATCCAAGGAATTAATTAAAAAAAAGAAAATAATAAAATGAAATGAAATAAAATAAAATCAATATAAAAGAGAAGAAAAGAGATAGAGAATATTTTTTTCCATTTCTTTTTACATCCTTTCTGTTTATACTCAACCCTCTAATAGCCTTTCGTGTCTCGCTACTCGTTGTGTACTACGACGAGCAATTCTTCTCCATGTGACTCAAGGAAGAATGGAATACCGTGAAATTAATTAAATAAATGGCGGACGAGTCCTAGTACGCTGAAGCAACGGACGGTAGAATAGCGTAACGACGGAAGGGTGCAATCGAGGGCAGGAAGGACGAAAGAATGAGAGGAGAATGAGGGTTAGCAAGGACGAGGATGAGAAGGGATGAGTCGATCCTATAGGCGAAGCCTTCCGCTAGATTTCTACGGATTCGAGTCAACGCCGACTATCATCTCTCTATTTCTTTTTTCTTCTTCCATCTTTTTTTTTTCACTTCGCCTCCTCTCATTATCGTAATCGAGAATAATTTTTCAGATCGCGACCCCGTCACTGCGTACAAGACCGAGTCGTCCGCAAAATTGAGGCCGAATCGGATCGAACACAAAGGGGCGTAGAATAAAAGAGGAGGGAGGAGAGAGAGAAAGAGAGAGAGAGAGAGAGAGAGAGAGAGAGAGAGTGAGTGCTTCGTCGAAATTGAGGAATAACGATCCCTCGGGACGGACGAAGAGACGGAGAAAAATAATTCCTTCCCATTCCCTTTTTACTTTTTCTCTCTATCTTTTTTCTCCGCAATCCTCTTCCTTCCTCTCTCTCTCTCTCTCTCTCTCTCTCTCTCTCTCTCTCTCTCTCTCTCTGTCTGTCTGTCTTTGTCTCTCTCTCTCTCTCTCTCTCTCTCGATGACTCTCAGTGCTCCACCAGAGTGTAATAGAAAATACATACCTCCGATCGAAAAATAGTCGTTCCTCTATCGAAAAATTCCATCCTCTCACATAATTACGTTCGTCCCGGTCTCTATACCGATCAAAAACACTTCCAATACATGTGCTATAAAAATCTTTTTAAAACGACTTCATCCGAGCAAAATTCGATAAAATTCTATTCATTTCGAAGAATGATCGATCGTATGAGTAAAAAATTTAGTAAAATATTTTAAATGGTACCACCATCTTAAGAATAGATATCTTTTGCTTATTCAAAAATAACGAAAGAATATGAAAATAAAGAAATATGATTCGCTAAGGGAAAATCATTGGTCGGTATTGCTATCGTCGTTCATTCGCGATAATTAGAATCGTCGAATCGTCACGATAACCGAGGAAACAGCCTCGGGTGGAGACATCTTAGTCGAGGAAAGTTTGTTCGTCTTTATTGAATCCCCCCTCTTACACTTCCATCCTTACCCTCCCCTGCCGATGGTCGCGATTACCGGACCTTTCCTCCCTACCAAACTTAATGCCGCGAGCTAGTTGAAGAATCGCTTCGAGCTATCTCGAGCTATTCCTGAACGCTTTTCCTTCCGTATTTTCCTCCTTCCCTTTCTCCTTTCTTCCCCTTTTCTTCTCCTATCCTTCTCTCCTCCTCTTGGTTTTTCCTCATACCCGTCATCACCATTGCCTCTTTCTTCCCCTAACACTGTTTTATCCGTCTCTATATTCGTTCGAATGAGAATTACACCTAACCATTTCTCTTCTCTTCTCTTCTCTTCACTTCTCTTCACTTCTCTTCTACCATCCTCCTCTTTTCCTCCTCCTCTTTTTCATCTCGGAGCCCTCTCGAAGATCACCTGAATTCGTGAAAGGCAACCGCTCCTTCGACGCGTACGCTTTCTGGAATTAGGGTAATTAGAGGCAATTCTGAGCTGGAATTAAAGTCAGGATAAGATTACTTCTGTTCCTCTTTCCCATCTCTTCGTTAGAGCATCCACCCTACATCCTTCGCGCGAGCGGATACACGAGAGGGTGTATACCCTCTTGCTTGCTTGTCTCTCTCTCTCTCTCTCTCTCTTTCTCTCTTTCTCTGTATATATATATATATATATATATATATATATATATATATATATCATGTCGTTTCTTGTCATGCTCACAGACGTCGTAGCATCTCGCCGATCCTCGAACCCAGATACTCTCCTCTACGTTTCTACTACATCCTCCCACGTAAGGCACAATTATGGCGCTTAATATCTCGTTTCGTCCCATCCTCCTTCGTGGCTCGTCGTCTCGTGAATTAACGCGCGCTATCGCTCGCGGCCGTACTGCTCGTTACGAGGAGGTACCTTGCATGTAGATACGAATCACGTTAGTGGCATTACGAGTTTCAAGTAAAAGGATATATAAGAGAATGAGGAAGGAGAAGAGGATTGATGACGATAACGATGATGATGATGATGATGATGATGATGATAATGATAATAATAATTATATACTCCGCAAATATTTTCTTTCACGTACTCTCTACGGACTATTTCCTTTATAATTATAAATTGTTGAACATTTCTAATCCGTTTTTGTTAATCTACAAAAATTATTTTCTGTTGATATCGAACACAAATATGAATATGTTAACGAAGATTATATTATGTCTCGAGAAATAAATCTTTATCATCGTATATCTATCGCATCGAAATATCACTCTAATTGTTCGATTTTGATAGGGAAGGAAATAAAAGGAAAAGAAAAAAAAGAAGGTGAAAAAGGAAGAGGGACTCGAAAAAGAGCCGATGCTCTTATCCTGCTTTCGTACTCTTGATATTCGAACTCGTTCGCTTAAGTAGAAACCCACTTTTAAGGACCGATTAAAAACTCTCCCGAAGAGAACGAAAGAGGGGGAGAGAGAAAGAGAGAGAGAGAGAGAGAGAGAGAGAGAGAGAGAGAAAGAGAGACGAGTTTGCTGATTAAAAACTCTTAAAGTGCACGCTCGAATATCGGCCAACCTCGAGCAGCAGTAGAGAAAGAGAGGGAGATAGAAAAAGAGAGAGTATAAGCGCGCGCATGCTGAAAAATGTCCGAGTTTTCAACTCCAACAACCATACCTCAATCATTCTCATCCTTCGTTCAGTTTTTTTTAATACTTCCAACGTGAAAAATCGTGATAAACGATAACGTAGTTGTATATATGTATACATAAACGTACGTATGCGCCAGCACGTATCCATTGTAAACTCTTAAAAAATGGAATTGATTTTGTGATCGAGTCTTAAAATATTTCGTAAAGAACGAAATGAGATATCATCTTGGAGAATCGAATCAAAGAAATTAAATGAATCGTGCTAATTTCAGTTCGCTTTGTCGTTGAAATTTTTCATGAGACTATTGAGAATCGTGACTGGATCGTTCGACTTGATCGAGGTGAGATCATTGATACATTTTTTTTCCGTCCTCATTCACCTTCAACTTTTTTTTATTCTTTCTTGTTCGATTTAGTCTTCTTCCATATCTCTCTCTCTCTCTCTCTCTCTCTCTCTCTATCTCTGTATTTCTCTACAATTTCTATATCGGAGCACGAATGAAACTAGCACGGGATCAAAGAAATCTCTTCTAACGAAATTTGCAGGTGCTTCCATTAGCGAAAGAGCAAGCGTAAAAGCGAAAAGCAAATGTTTACTAAACAGTGATAGAAAACCTTTAGGTAAACGGTACCACTTGCCGATTAAGTAAAAAATATTTCACTGCAAAGAAATTGCAAACGTATTTGTATGAGTAACGATTTACTTCATTCTTCGGATCTTGTCAATAGTTAAAGAAAAAGAAAGTAAGAAAGAAATAAAGAAAGAGAGAGAAAGAGAGAGAGAGAGAGAGAGAGAGAGAGAGAGAAAGAAAATAATAATACAAGAAGCTCGAGTGGCGCGTTTTCTCGTACGGAAAATTGACCTACGATGAAAAGTTTGAGGAAGAATAACCATGAAGATAGGAGCTTAAAACGCGGAAAACTTAAAACGAAGATGCTAACTCATTCTCTTCGCAAGACATAAAAAAAAAAATATGTAATTTAGTTAATCGTTTTAACAAACATTCAAATATTCAAACAAATCTATGAATTTTTCTATAGTCGAAACAATAAAAGGATCACAAAGATTCGATGAAAATCACACCTCGTATACACGCTGTCGTTGGGACGTTCACGTTGATTGTTTCAATTCTCTAATATTGACATTGCATTAAGCTCCGACCAGTGATCTATTATTCCATTAAACAGGATTTCACTCAGGGGAACGTTTAACGGGCCACAATCATTCCTACTTGTTCGTCCGTGCATTTTTCCATGCGAAAAATTTCCAACTTTTACGGTCGGATCGGTTCTCCAGCGAGCTTCATAAAGTTTGTTCGTTCGTTCGTTCTTCGAATAAAATAGGACGAATATTGGCGAAGAAACGAAGTAAAAAAAAAAAAGAAGAAGAAGAAGAAGAAAGAAAAGGAGACAACTTATCGATGATTTTATAAAAGAAACGATGGTCGTACGATTACTTTCTCGATGTAAGAAAAAAAAAAAAAAAAAATAAAAACAATTAAAAAAAGGAATAGAAAAAGCAAAGAGAAATTCATTATCGTTCGTTGCACTTCTTCATATTAATAACAACTTTATTTCGCCCTAATACAAAGCTCGTTAACGAATGAAACTTTAAAGATTGAATTATCGGTTCATATGCAACAGATGTCAAAAGAAACAAACGTAACACTCTTGCTACCTTTCTATAGATCGCACTAACATCCCATCCATCTTCCTCTCTCTCTCTCTCTCTCTCTCTCTCTCTCTCTCTCTCTTTCTCTCTCTTTCTCTCTCTTATCCTCTACATGTGGTTTAATCAGCACGCGTTGTTTGACAAATAATTGCGCTTTACGCAACTGCCCAGCGATCACAAATATTGTGCCACTGGATTCGAATTAATCGTTACGAATTCGTCGATCCGCTGGTCTGGATACGACAATGCCTGATTTGACTCTTCTGTTCTCTTTACGTGAGTGAAATAACTCGCAATGAATTGAAGGTAAAACAACGTAAATAAAAGCTATATTGAGTGTTTCTTTTAATAATGCATTATAATTCAATAGGAATGTTTAAAAAAAAAAAAAAAAAAAAATAAAAAAAGAAAGAAAAAAAAGATAGAATGTTACGCATAAATTTACGAACGTTTCTTGTCCGAATTTAATTTAAAATTATTTGTTTATAACTAAAGAATGAATTTGTTTATAGTCTGAATGAATTTATTTATATCCAACTGATCTAACGTAGTTTTCTAAAATTCTTACAGGAAAAAAAAAAAAGTAGGGGAAAAAAAACATCCGTCCAACAATATTTTAATCATATCGTATTCTCAACATAGTTATCGAAGTTCTTCAAATTTCATTATCGTACAATACTCAATATGCACGTATTATATAGTAACACATAAACGTATATAAATACACGAAGTGTACTTACGTACTACGTTCACATCTAAAAAGAGATACAGTGACATAAATGCGTAAAAGTCATTTTGTTTACCCAAAAGAATATTAATGTCGATGAAAGCACCTTAATATAGAAACATGACGATGGAAAGTTCGATGATATTCGCAAGTTTCAATCGTCAAGGAAACACATCGCGACACGAAGCGGTTTAGCGTGACGATTTATGCGATTCCTCTCTTCAACGGCATTCGAGCATTTTGAATTGTTTTGCATTTTGAAAAGTCCCGCCTGTCGCGTAAACGTCACGTAAATTATTATTTCCTTCCTTTTTTTCTCTCTCTCTTTCTGTTTTATTTGTCAAAAAATATTTCCCTCTCGAACGTAATTTTTCATACGTTTTATTAATAGAGAGTATCGAGATCGAACGTTTATTAACGAAACGAATTCTAGATGCATTATAAAATTGGAACGAACCAAACTCGTTAACAATATCATCTACAAAACGATTCACGTACAAATGTATAAATCTTTTCAATAGCGAAATTATTCATCGAATGAAAAGTAGTAAGATGGCAACGAGAGTGTCGATAAATGTAATAGTTACTTCATTTTTCAAGTGTCGTTTTATTGAAATAAACTCCTTACTTTATTGCAACACTTATTTATGAATCAATCTTAGATATATACACACACACACATACACATATATATATATATATTTGCATCACAGCTGCAAAATCTTTCTATCTCTCTCACGGTATTAAAACGGAAAATAGAAATAGAGAGATAGAAAAAGAGAAATATCGACTGAATCATAAAGTAATAATGAAAATTCAATGTTTCCTTTCCCAGGAGGACTCGGAACCTCGCAAGAATGCGGGACCGGCTATCGTGGTACATGGTCTTCTTGATCCTGCCGACAATCCTCCTGGCCAGGTCGCTCGACAAAGGTAAATAATATCCTAGATAGATTTCCTTCGACTGATGGTCAAAAGTATAGCGACCCTTCTTCTGCCACAGACGATACATACCAAACGTCAAATCGAAATCTTTAGAAAAACGTTTTCAATTCCCAATGGAGCCTACCTTTTGACAAAATATTTCGTAAAATGTTATGAGGACGTATTTCTCAAATCTATAACACACACACACACACACACACATACATACACATATATATATATATTTACATGTATATTATACATATATATATATATATATATACAAATATATATATATACAATATCGATCTTTCGTTTGATTTAATATCGAATCTCTTCAATAGGATTTTCACTTGATTCAAAGGATTCGTACGATAAATACGTGCGAAAGTATCGAGGAACGACGTAGAATTTTTTTCTATTTTTCTTTCTCTTTCTCTCTTTCTTTCTTCTCTGTCTCTCTCTTTTCGTATATAATGTACGAATAACAGACGACTCGTTTATTGACAATGCGCACACTTTCATAGAAAACAAAGGCTCTTTGCACGAACGAAATGTAACAAAGTTATCGAGAAAATAGCGTTAGTTTCTCATCGGTGTTACGCGCACCAAATAATATAAATCTTTTTACGGATTCGTCTTCCTTTGTTCCTCTTTTATACCGACCACACTCTTTCTCTTCATTTCTTTCTATCTCTCTCTCTCTCTCTCTCTCTCTCTCTCTCTCTCTCTCTCTCTCTCTCTCTCTCTCTATTTTTCTACCGTCTCTCACTTTCTTTTACTTTTTCCTCATCATTCCCCCTCACTATCTCTAGGAAAAAAACTATCTCCGAGTCGTACGTAACTTCTTTCTCTCTCATTATTTCAGTATCTTTCTCTCTCTCTCTCTCTCTCTCTCTCTCTCTCTCTCTTTCTCTTACTCAGGAGGCTAAGAAGAATTCGAGCAGTTTCTGTCGAGCCTTTTGTAATTTATGCAAAGCTGTCAAAGCAGGGACGTCATCTTCTTCGTCTCTTCGTGCACGAAGAAACAAGGGTCTTTGGCGTGTGTACAAAAAAAGAAAAAAAAAGAAAAAAAAAGGAAAATGAGGGAAAGGAAGAGGAAAAAAAACGGAAAGAGGGGGAGGGAGAGAAAGAAAGAAAGAAAAAAGGAAATGGAAAGAGAAAGAAATAAGAACGATAAAAGGAAATATCGCTAAAGGGGTTGAGGGAAAAAGATAGGAGGTAAGACGTAACAGTGTGCACGGTGAAGGGGAGGAGGTTTCAGAGAGGCGACCGAGAAGAAGGAGGTGCGGTAGATGGGTTGGACGAACGGGATAGGGATGGGGATGGGGATGGGGATGGGGGGATGGGGGATGGGAGGGAAGGGTCTGAAGGAGGAGGAAGTTGGGAGGAAAGATGCACATAAAGCGAGATTCTCGTGCGAGATGCGTCCCCACGGGCATGAATATTTTTCCTGTCCTTAGGGAAGCATCGGTCTCTCTACGGGTATCGAGCTCTTCACTCTGAAGGGTCGGAAGTGAAGTACGGAGGACAAACGGCCCTTCGCGAGTGCACGCGCCGACTAGATAAGCTTTCTTTCTTTCTCTTATTTCTCTCCTTTTTTATACTCGACGTTTCGTAGAGCCAACGTTCTTCTTCTTTAAAAGAGAAAGATAACTCTAAGAGTAACCTTAGTCGTTCCTTTTTACAAGTGATCCTTATCAGAATGACTGATTCCTATTGGGAGTTAAGTATAACGACTTTTAAGATAATCGCTAATTCGTTATCATTAATGTTTCCTTTATCTTAATATTAATGGTATTGTAAAGTCACTTTGTAAGATATGGATCAGTTATATAGGAAGTAAACTGATAATGTGAATCTGATGAAACCTCTCTATAGTAAATCTCATAATGACTCACGATGTATCATCACCTTTGAAATCGAATAGCAATGTTACGAAAGTATCGAATGTTCTCTATGTTTACGTACGAGAGAATATCATATGTTGTATGCAACGGAGACGATCGTAGATAGAACGGAAACGATGAGTATCTAGATATGTACATTCACCTATGTTAGTACGTATCTACCATTTCGTAGTTTGCAAAGGGAGAAGAGCTAAAGGCCGAAGGAAAATGTTGAGAGGAAAGAGAGTTAAGTACACGTTGATGAAAGATGTCATTGCATTGGACGAAGTCATATACACGTATTTCAATAAAAAATAAAAAATCTTACTGTGTCGTCTTAAAGAAAGGAAAAAAAAAAAACAAAAAAAAAAAAAAAAAGAAACAAAAAAAAAGGGAAAAAGGGTAAACAACAAAGAGAAAATCGTATTTCCATTAAGGATTTCAAATTGGAAATATTTTCTTTGATCTTAAGTATGATCTTACGTTATTTATAGTTGTACGTAAATAAAAAATAAAAGTAAAAAAAAAAAAAAGAAAAAAAGAAAAAAAAAGATAATAAATAAAGAAACAAAAAGAAGAAAGAAAGAAGGATAGAAAAGAAAAACAATAAAAAGAATGCGTCGTCAGGAGTTTCTCGTTCTTTTGCCAAAAGACGGACTACAAAGTGCCGACGAGGATCAAGTACTTACTAATGTACTTTCGTCGGGAGTCACCAACCAAAGAGAAAGAGAAAGAGAAAGAGAGAGAGAGAGAGAGAGAGAACCTCTTCTGCCATCCCCGCAAATTTCCGAAGATTAATGTGCCGGATTTTAAACGATGCGCGATATTAAACGTCGACGAATCTTTGTCACGACCCCTTTTCTCGATCTTCTTCTTCCTCTTCTTCCTCCTACTCTTTCTCTTCTTCTTCTTCTTCTTCTTCTTCTTCTTCTTCTTCTTCTTCTTCTGCTTCTTCTTCTCTTTCTCGGTAAGAAATTATCGAACGTGACGCGAACATCTGACTGAGAACGTGCCTTTAATCGCAGGCACGTCGTGACTCTCGACGAAGGCCTGCAACCGAAGCGTTAAAGAGGATGTATTTCCGGCTATCGTGGCGAGAGTATTTTCACGCTAACTCACGAAAGAAAAGAGAAAGAAAACTGAAATAAGAAAGAAGGAGAGAGAGAGAGAGAGAGAGAGGGGTTAATAGGTAAACGTCATGGTTCATAAAAGTTATTAAATTTCTGTCAAAACCTGTAGTTTCACTGTCAGAGACCGTTAGAGAAGAGAAGCGTTATCGTAGAAAAACGAAAAATTCAAGAGAAATGGAAAGGGCGCATTCGTAAATAGCCTTTACATTATCGACCAAACTTTAACTAGACGGACGGACATGAAAATGGAGGATATACTCTGAAACTTAGTAAAGTAGTATGTTCTAAAGGTTCCTATTAGTTGTCGAGATACATTCCGAAAATGAAAATTATGTTTTACATGATGGTCCTACGAACGACGTGTGTAATATTACACACGTGAGAACTTGTGTACATATGTATGTGTATATGTATTCATGATACTCGACTAGATCATGTTGTATGTACGTGTATACACAAAGAGACAGGTACAGAACATATATATATATATATATATATATATATACACATGTTCAAACAGCATCTATATAATACATAGGCATACGCATACCGTAAGCAAAGTAGAGGACAACAGCGTATTTCAGAGAGCCAACCGAGCGCTCTCGAGAGTTCGGACGAAATATCCCCTATGACTCGATCCTTTTGTCGTCGACGATCTCTCGACGGAAACGTCGCCTTGGCAATACAGTTTCTGGGCTCATGCAAACTATGGCAAACGCACAAAGGACGGCCTTCTACAGGGAGCTGTCGATTAACGACGCATTAACGTACATACGTATGTACAATTCCCTTTATCCAAATCTCGACCACGCCCATTTAACGATAACAACGATCCAGCGTAAAAACCAACCGAGAAAACTTTTAAATTTCCATATATGTATATGTGTGTGTGTGTGTGTGTCTATATATATATTTTTTTTTTTTTTCGTTCTTTCTTTCGCTTTTTATATTTCATTTAATTCGTTCTGAATTATTCACTGACTTTGTTCGAATTGTATTTCAATGAACGTTCTATTTATCGCAGATACAAATATATTTTGTTTATTTACAGAGAATATATTAATGCGCGTACGGGTATTTTATTGAAAAGCAAATTAAAGAGCATAAATATTTCCAAACCGATCGGATCGATATTTTCCAGCACTTAATATCCTATTTCATCATCGATTTTCACATTTCTCTTTAACGTTTTTTGAAAATACGCCGAAATCGCATCTCGCGTGATACATATTTTGTAATAATACCCTATTGTACCTCGACAACGTCATTACGCAGCGTCGATGATATAGAGAATTGAAATGACAGTGGGTTTTACTCGGCAATATGATATTTTCTGAAATAACCAGTGCTCGCAATTCTGTCACTCGAAAAAGGGAGAAGAGAGAGGGAGAGAGAGAGAGAGAGAGAGCTCGATGGCAAGATGCAATTGACCGCTCACTGACAAGTTTGCCAATCCAGCTTATGAGTTTTTTCCAGCTCCCTTTCTCTTCTCTCTCTCTCTTTCTCTCTCCCCTTCATCTATCTACCTACTATCTAACTCCCCCTTTTTCGGCCTTCCGTTTTCCACCGTCTATACGATACACATATAGCAAGTTGTGTGTGTATAAAGAATATAGCAAGCAGTATAACGGTTGGATCGTATATTGGCCAGCTTAATAACGTCATGAGAAGGTCGATGCTTATGGCTCACCATCGACCTGGTCAAGTAAAGATAGAGTCTTCATACTCGATGGTTATAATCATAAACTTTACGTTTATTTCGTAGGAAGGTAAAACATATAAAGAAAAAAAAACAAAAAAATATAGAAATAGACTCATTCCCCCAAGGAAGACTATTTCTTTCTAAAGCTTATATTTCAAGATATTTTCGATGAATGATATGCTTCCGCATTTCTCTGTCAGTTTGAGAAAAAGACAAGGGGGATGAAAGAGGGGGAGAGAGACAGAGACAGAAAAAGAAAGAGAGAGAGAAAGAGAGAAAGGATGAAGAATAGAGAAAAACACGCGAAAGCTCTCTTATACGAAAAAGAAAAGTCAGGTAAAATGTTTGTATCTGAGGTTCGTGGCTGAGGGCGTTCGTGCTTGGCAATTTAACTTTGTGCAGTCGCGTGATAGTCATTGTTTTCTATCTACTTGAAAGACCTTCCCGCCTCTTTACTAGTTCGCTTTCTCATTTAAAACGTGTCGACCTCCGATGAGAGAGAGAGAGAGAGAGAGAGAGAGAGAGAGAGAGAGAAGATATTTATTACCCATTTGCCCGATTTCTTCTGCAAACATCTATCGTATTTTTTTAAATTCAAAGTAGTTTGGTTAATTGATCATGGAAAGTACGATACATAAAATAATATATATCGAGAAAGAAAATTAAATCAATAAAAAGCAAGAGTTAAAGTGCATCGAAATGAAAAGAACAATTATTTGGAAGAGCTATCTCATTAACAACTTCATCTTCCTTACTCGAACTTTAGGTACATAGAGTTTCTATCTAGAAATTTATGGAAAGCAAATTTAAGGAGACTGTCGTAATTGACTATCTTCTACCGGTACGGTAAACTCACGAATTTCATTTAAACCAATTGTAAAGAGATCTACGTTCTTATTTAATCTCTCTGTCGATAGACGTCGGTAGTCGTATTTTCGTCTTTGAATTAATAGACAAAATCGAAAAGAGAGAAGTCAGGTGACGCTCATACATTATCCTGCATCCCTTTCCGAAAGATAAACGGTGTCGACATTTTGCCAAGCTAGCACAAGTATAACGTGACCCCTTAAGCTCGGTCTACCTGGCTCCGTCATACTCGTGGATATTGAAAAATTGCACTATGATTTATTGCGGTGCTTCATCGTTTATCCGATCCACAGCACAGTTTCATCCTACGTAGCTGATAACTCACGTTATCCCTCGTGATTTCGTTCCCGTGAGTATAATGATGATCGAACTTCCTCAAAACTGAAAGCCCTGTCAAGAGACATGGTTGTGCGTCACACCCTGTCATCGGCTTCTACTCGAGTACTAGATGAGCCGAGAGTAATTCTATTCGATTACTTGACTACCCTAAAGTATACATACATACATACATACATACATACATACATACATACATACATACATATCTTGTACTTAATACCTACATATGTTTACTGATTTCATATAGATTTTAATTGCTATTAATTATTTATACGGAATACATTCTATCGAAATCTAACATTATTGTGCTAAGTAATAAGAACGTAAATGAATTTACATTTATATATCTTCATTTTATTGTTTTTTACCTAAAGAAAGAAAAACAGCATTGAAATGAAAAATATTCTTTTCGCGAGACTCGGATAGATTTCTTTATGTAGGTAACCTTTTTATCAATGATATTTTATCGAGCAACTTTCAGATTATATTTATTTCGAGTTCTTGCTTAACAGTTTTTCAAAAGAAAAATGAACTTCTATTCTAAGAATTTTATCCTTTATTTTAGATTTTCTAAAAGAAAAACCCAAGTTCTACTTGGTACATTAGTGGGTAATTGTAAACATTATTTCTGCAGCTACACAAATTACTTTTACCGAATGAAAATATAACAGTCGATGTGCTAGTTTAAAACTTCCATTACTCATTGACCTAAAACGCTAATTTGAAATTTTTTCTATCATAAAATAAAAAATCGCAAAAATAAGCTCGCTATAGATCGTACGTACATGTAAGATGTTTACATTGTGTACATATTTAAATAGTTAATAAGTTACATACATGTACTTAAATGTTTTAACCAATTTCATAACTAATAAAGGAAAAATAGTTCTACCAAAGTTTTAATGAGTAATCCACAAAGTACATCCTACAAAAATAATAACAAATTTGACGGAACAGAGAATACGGAGAAATTTTTAAATTACCATAAAATGAAATATATCTTTACGTGTATTTGTTCCTTTCCTTAATGTATATTTATCTGAAATGTATTATCCTGAAAAATTAAAAAGTATAATGCTTTTTTTAATAATAGTAAAGAAACAAATGATTTATTTATTCTTTTATCGTGAGAAAAATTAAATATTCTTTATCAATTAACACATTTTTCTCGATTAACAAGTTAATAAATTAAAAATTAACAGATCATATTGTTTGATCGTAGAAAATATATATATTTCAAAGGCAATGTAATATTAAACTGAAGATAGAAATATAACAATAACCATAATCCGTATTAAGTATTATAACACTTTAACAGGTTACTAATTGCGAAACCAAAACGTATCGAGCTCAAATTAAACTAGTCCTTAAGAACAGATGGAACAGCCTTGTCTATGAAAGCAGTTCTCTACCTAAGATTTACAATAATAGATTCCGAAGAACAATAGGCGTTATTACGGAAACACGCGAAGCAAAATGTTTTGTTACGCTTTAAACCGTACCACGTTTAAAACAGTCCTGTTTTGCGACTAAACGAGACGAGACGAGACAAAACGACACAGGGACTCTGCGCTTTCAACTAAACATTTACGATTTGGTATACGCGAACCACGATGATAAAATAAAATTATACTTATTTTTTATTACGCGCGCACATATCACGAATGAAACCTTACATCTCTGCGAGCAATCGAGGACTAAAAATAAAAACATAAAGTACGTAGTATATACGTGTCATTTACGCCCTTCAACGATGGTATAAACAAATTAAGAATACAAAGCTAGAAAAGCTACATATGTACATAGATAAGCGTGTAAGAGAAACGATGATAATTCAAAATTTACAAAAAACTTTTCGGTCAAACCACAAAAATCCATTGTGCTTTTTCTCTCTCTCTCTCTCTCTCTCTCTCTCTTTTTTTTTTTTTTAAGTGCATTCAATAAAAATGCGGTATAAAAAAAAAAAGTCATTCAATAAAAAACAGAATTGTTAAGCTTCACCCGCGAAAAAGTTGGACATTCATCCATCCTACGGATTTATAAATTGATAAATCGATTTTGAAGAGTAAAGATAAATTTCGTTAGGAGAACAATGAACGAAATATAAAGAAAGAAAGAGGAAGGAAAAACGATACGAAGCGAAACGAAACGAAACGAAGCGAAACGTAGAGTAGTTTGAATAAAAGCTACGATAAGCGAGGAGCCCGATTGCGGGTGCGTTTGAATTTTTCTCGCGGGTGCCTCTTGGGTTTATGCAAATTCGAGGATAACCGCTCGACGACCGAATGTAGAGAGAAAGAAAGGGAGAAAGAGAGAGAGAGAGAGAGAGAGAGAGAGAGAGAGAGAGAGGAAAAGGAAAATGGAAGTTAAAAAGATGGAGAAGATGAAAATAGAACTCGTGCTCAAAAGAAAAAAAAGAACTTTAATGAGCATTTGTTGATGAGTTTACAATGTTCGGATTTGGTCGAAAGTAAAAATGTATTTGAAAAAAAAATAAAACACTTACTTCGACAAGTTAATACGATCTTGATCTTTTTATATACGTACGCATACTATTATGTTATGAATCACCAGAGATAAGATCTGATCGTGAAAATATGACCGTTTTCAAGGATGTTTAGAGTTTAGACAAGGCGTTTAGAGCACAAACAGCACACGGTCGTTCTCGTTAGCACCGGTTGCTTGCGGGGTTTCCTTGATACTCAAAAGGTGGATAGGTACACGTTATTAAAGAGGATTTACTGCTTTACCTAGCAAAGAGGATTTGATGGTTACTTGTGACGACGGTCCTTCTACGTCGTCCAGAGCCTTATCCTGGACTATAAAGTCGTGAGCATTTCACTCCTCTCATTTATCACCGTTCCTAACGACGGAATTGCTCTTCGCCGGACGTTTGACACTGGTTGTTCAATTAGCGCGTTAATCGGTCTTTTCTATCTTCAATTTCTACGTTTAAGAAAATTATAAACGAACGATACAGAAAATTCTATAATATATTAAATGAAGGAAAGCGGGTTCAATTCTCTATGGTAATAAGAGTTCTCTTATCGACCCCAACGTGCCAACGACCAAATAAGATTCCTTAAATTTTCCACGAAACGAACACATTCAATATATTCAACAAAGTAGCTAAAACGTTATTAATAAATTTTATGCATGCTTTATACTTTAACGCCCTACTCCTATTTCCTCAAGCAAGTTAGATCGGTTAGTATGGATCCGTCAGATTTTATGCTCGTACATAGGTACCTAAGCTGTCTCTCTTTAGTGCGTTATAAAACGATTTAACAGCGTGAGTACTTATTCGAGAATATAGGCATGTTTCGAAGTAAACGTTGAGCACTTTGATAAAGCGTCGAAGCTATGCGTAATGTAATGTAATGTAATGTAATGTAACGTAATGTAATATAATGTAATGACACGAGACAATCGAATACGCGGAACCGGATTTCAAATCCGTTCGCATAAATCGCGTTACGTCTGGATTCGGAAGGGGGTTTGAATTAATTCTAGGATTTGTGATGATCTAACCGACATTATATGATACGCCTATCACAATGTATGTTCGAGGAGACAATACGCATCGAATATCGCAAGATACTATTAACTATTATATACCATTATTACGAAATTGTAACGCACCAATGGAACGCATATTAGCTATCTACACACATACACACACACACACACACACACACACACATATATATATATATACATAGATACATACATATATACATATACATACATATGCGACGCAAATTGCATACATAGTAAAACACATCCACCCTACTAAAGAGATCTTTCGTGCGAGCTAAGGTTGCTAAACGGACTGCCATAGATGAGTATATATGCATGTTGTATATATATACACAGATATATATATATATATATGTGTGTGTGTGTCTATGTGTGTGTATAGATACGTACGTTTGCCAGGGCATATAACAGGACCATCCTAAAACAGAATGGGTGCCGTGCTTCCGTGTGTACCGGAGTTCCTCTATGTACAATTCGGCTCGTGCACTATCGAGATGTGTATTAATCTGCTTCCGTCTTCGTTGACGTCGGCGCACTTTATCGAGAATAAATATGCGTGTAGACTCGTAGCATCGTGCGAACAGGGATAAAATGTAATCGTACATTCTCTTGGGACTTAACTATGTAAGTACTATACGTACGACAAGAGATTATGGTTTAATGAAATCCATTCTGGCGTCAATTGTTTTACGATAACGACAGTATCTTCCTATAATTAAGACGTAATTCACAAAATAATTAATCTTCCTCTGTTCTATAAGTATAAAAATATATATATATATATATATATATATATATATATATATATATATATATGAATTTAAATCGAGACTCAAAATATATACAAAATTAATGGTAGTTAAAATCAATTTTCACAGAAGACTTTTATTCGTGAATAGGAACGGTATCACGACAATACAATAGCTATGTATGTACATAAAACTACGAAAGGAACAACACAAATTTTACTACATACGAGAATAAAGAGGTTTCGCGACGTGCTCGAAAAAAATCCTAAAGCCAGCTAACCAAGAAAAGTCGGTACTTTCTCGCTACGAAGTGGCCCCGTAGATCGGGAATATTTCAAGTGGTAAGAAAAGAATGCAAAAATAAGAGAGAGAAAGAAAAAGAAAAAAGGGAAAGAGAAGGAGAGAGAGAGAGAGAGAGAGAGAGAGAGAGAGAGAGAGAAAGAAACCACGCCTCGTGGCCAACTAGTCGAAGTAAAGTACAGTAGACACCCTGCTACTTCTCCATCCTCTAACCATCTCCTACCACCCCTTTCTCTACCTCCTCTTCCTACTTTCCTCTCCATACTACACCACGGTACCTCGGCCTCTCGTCTCGTTGTATAAGCTTTCGCATTGTCTCGTAGAAACAAAAGGCAGGTAGCTTATGTCTCGCATTCAAAAGCTCACAAAGTTCAGTCTCAAGTGCTCCTCTTTTGCCACGAGCCCCAACCTGCGCCTTCCCTCCTTCTATCCTTTTCCTCTTCCCTCTCTTCCTGCTCTTCCTTTTCGCTTTCGAGTTTTCCACTACTCTACCTTCCTACTCTCTTTATTCGTTCCTCTCTACTTCGACGACGGAAGGATACGCGCTCATACCTACGGTCATATTTCACCTGAGAAAGAGAAAGAGAGAAACAACGGAATGGACCGTTTCCTTTTCGGCATTTTCCATTTCTCTCTCTCTCTCTCTCTCTCTCTCTCTCTCTCTCTCTCTCTCTTTCTCTCATACACATAGAGAAACACGCACTATCGTCTTTTCGTGAAAATTGTACTTCTCTCTAATGTCGTACATCGCTTACCTTTTACCTCGTTACAACTCAACTCGTATTAATTTTCTGTTATTCAGAATATATTATTTAATGAATTTGAGTAAACGAACCAACTAAGGACATAAGCAAGATTAAGGAAGTACCATTTGAGAAAAGGAAAAAAGAAAGGAAAAAGAAGAAAAAAGACGTGAAAAAGATTAAATAGGTTGTCCTCTTTCTCTTCTCACGAGACATCACTTTCGTCCTCACATAACGGACAACGCTTTGGTAGCATCGGACGCATCCTTTAGCTTCCGAACGAGCCAACCCATTAGCCTTGTCCTCAGCAACGTCCAACGTTCAATGGACATCAACGCTTTCGTTCGAACGAGCTTTCGAAGGGTTTCGAAAGCTTTCGAATCGATCGATCGATCGATTTCAGACAACCGAACGAGTGTTCGTCTTTCATACTCAATTTTCTCTTCTTTTCTTTATTTTTTCCCTTTTACTATGTTGAATAACAACGTATTTACAATCTATAAAAATTCACTTCCGAAAGATATTAATTATTCCGGACGAAGTCATCGTTTGTTACATCTTATTGAAATTCTACATGACCGAGTCGAAATTTTAATAAGATTTCGAAGTTTCATCGAATATATATATATATATATAACGTTTGCTTTGATGGAAATTAATTGAAGGTTAAATAGTCGTAAAACGTTGAGAACCCAATGGATCGATCCAAAACTGACAGACGAGAAGCGTCCATACTAATCGATATCTCGTTTCCTGAACCTATATGTTTACGTGAATACATATCTATGTATAGCGTATAGAGAGGCGCGCGCTCACACAAGTAAACGTCGTACTACGCTTTTGAGAGAATAGGACGAAGGACGAAAGTGCTAACGGTCGTTATATTGGAGTCCTGCCTGCATTTCCGATGAGAATCGAAAAACTGCCTAGGTTCGGATCCGAATTTCGAAATCGAGTTAATCGGAACGCGAAACGAGTCGTTGCAACGAATTGACGAAACGCTTGAAACTTCCATTGATTCGTTCGTTCGTTCGTTCGTTCGTCCGATGATAGATATGTAGATAGACAGTCAATTTTCGATAGAGATTCGTGAATCATAGCGGAGAATGTAATCTCGTTGGCCTGTTACCACAATGTTGCCACCTCGTTATAATACGAGGACACGATGATAATTATAGTTATTCGAACGTGCCACCAAACGATTAATTTCGCCTGCGGTAAAATGCCGCAAGCGCTTCTAGTCGTCCCTCATCGTTCGCAGGGATACGCTATAAAAAATAATGGGGCACGCAAGTTAACGCATATTCATTATACTCGCTGCTCATATTTCGCACGACTGCAATTACAGTGAAGTGTTCGTGTCCTCGTCCTCCTCTTCCTCCTCCTTCCTCTTTCTCCTCTTTCTCTAGCTCGTCCTCTTCGTCGTCGTCATCGTCGTCGTCGTCGTCGTTGTCGTCGTTCTCCTCGTCATACTACTCAGAGTTATGAGCACTCGTTATCGCTTCCTCCAACTTCCTAATTAAGACACTCGCCGTACTGTCTCGTTTATTCAACGGGCGAAGATAAAAGCTCAACTATATTGACTTAAGGTATTAAATGATTTCTCTCTCTCTCTCTCACTCTCTCTCTCTCTCACTCTTTCTAAGCTAAATAACTATTGCACATTAATGCCGATTAAAGATAAGTACGAACGATCGTCCGTAAGTAAATGACTATAATTGGTGAAATTTATTAATAACTGGAGAAAGCTTTGAAAGAGAGAAAGAGAGAAAGAGAGAAAAGGAAAAACGAATAAAGAGAAGAGATCTTACAAGAGGTTCCAATGATTTAAGCACGACCTTCGTGTAAGATTCAATGTCGATAATAAAAGTAGTTAATTGTAAGTTCTTGAACGTTCTTTTGACCACAACTACCACCATCACCGCTATTACCTTCCTCTTACATCGTACGATACTTTCTATACCAATGTTGGATATTAACGAAACCTTTGATTGCAATATCAAAATTTAATTACGGTTCTTACCTCTTCGGATTCTACAAAGTTCGAAAATGATACTTCTAACTTGCATTTCAAAGGAAACACGAGAAAGGAAAGAGACCTCTATCCCATCGTTTCTCATCGTTCACTTGAACGACAAAGTTTTAAGGTCTAAGTGAAGAAATTTCAGTCTGTCTCTTTTCTTGTATCTTGTCTTTTCTCTTTCTCTCTCTCTCTCTCTCTCTCTCTCTCTCTCTCTTTCTCATTCGCTCGCTCTCTCGCTCGCTCGTTCTTTCACTCGCTCGTTCTATCTTTCGCGAAGACATAATTACGCGTGTATGCGTCTTATGATGAAAAAGAAAGAAAGAAGAAAATGCATCTTAAGAATCCTTTATTTCTTGGAAAAAAAAAAAAAAAGTAAAAAAAAAATAAAAAAGTACTATTACACTGACCCGTTTCTCGTGATACTTTTCATGCTCATTAGGAGAACGCGTAATTCTCCAGCGAAAAGAACTTATAAAGGAAAAAAGAAAATAAAAGAAATATATATATATATACAAAGAAAGAGAAAGAGAGAGAAAGAAAGAAAGAGAGAGAGAGAGAGAGAGAGAGAGAGAGAGAAAGAGAATATCATGAGATCGTCTTTAATAATATAAAATGAAATCTTTGCCTGTACGAATAAAAGTTAGCGTCCTTGTTTGCCACCATCTATTCCCATAGAATAAAAGAACGTTCATCGTGATATAATATATTATTATCTCATAAAGACAGTTATAATAATCGTTCTCTTTTAAATTTGAGATAAAGTACGGTATTGCTATGAAACTTTTTGACGAACGTACGAACGTTCTTCTTCGTAAGTTTCTGTAAAATAGATGAAATGCAAAATACCATTTAGAGAGTTAACGATCGTTCTAAACTATCTCACGTGTAAGGATCGTTTTACGGAATTCTATACGTACAATGTTTTGTAGATTTTAAACGAAATTCGATAAAATTTGGGAACTTTTACAAGAGTGAAAAAAAAAAAAATAAAAAATAAAAGAGATAGAGATAAGAATACAAAGATGAAGATAGAAATAGAGAATGTGCATTTCGGGGATGCAATGATCTTGTCCAAAAGTGAAAAGTAAGGGGCTACTGAGAAAATACCTCGTCGAATTTTGGATACAACCAAGTGGATATAGAGGATAGTCATCTACATAGAGTATGTTTCTTTACGAAGCAAAGACCACGCACGGAATGGCAGATCCTATTCCTATGCAAACTACATGTATGTATGCAGGTGGTGGCACCGAACGACACGTTTAAGGCGGTCGTAGCAGATAGGCAGACGTAATGCCACAGTGTACGGTAACATTTTGGTTCTACCATGCATACGACTCTTTCTATCTTGCTCTTTCACTCTCTCTCTCTCTCTCTCTTTCTCTCTCTCTCTCTCTCTCTCTCTTTCTCTCTCTCTTTATCTTTATCTTTATTTAGCTATCTACCTTCGTCCTACCAACTTTAAACTCTTCCTACTCGCTCGTATTTTCGCATATATTCTTAAATATTATATTTTCTAGAGAGAAATTTAAGATTCGCCGGAGTTCTGATTTTGCCATGGTAATACATTGCCACCGACTCAAGAGAAAGAAGTAAGCAAAAAAAATAAATAGAGAGAGAGAGAGAGAGAAACGCTTTTTTTCTTTTCTCTTCCATATTTCCACCAGCCGCGGAATTAATGATATTTCATGTTGTCGCATCTGTAGCTCCACAAGGCGATCTAGGTCGGCCAGTAAAATAGCTTTTGCCAAAAGCGTTAACTCATTTCATTCTAGAGATGTTCATAAATATTCGTTTCGAGTAATTTGATTATAAAAGAGAAAGGAGAAAAGGAATATCATTTGAACGATAACAAAATCGATATCATATAAAGACATTCAATGTCATACTTCAAACAAACAAAAATCGATTATTCGATTAAAAATATATAAAATATTATGTAAATACAGATGGAGAGAGAGAGAGAGAGAGAGAGAGAGAGAGAGAGAGAACAAAGTTTACGGATATAACGTGTACTCATTTCTATTTTTGTTTGCTCTTTTTTTTATTATTTCTGAATATAAACAGAAGTTATTGAAAAAGAAGAAAAAAGGAAAAAAGAAAAAACTAAGAAAGCATTCTCTTATCAAATGGCAATCATTAATTAAGATTTTAACATACAAATTCATCGGTACGTGTTTGAATCCTATGAATATTAACTTATTATCTCTCGATAATAATTAAATTGCAATAACATAAAAGTAACGAACTAATCTGTGAATTAGCAAAAGTTGACAGACATGATAGTGCGTATATTAGCCCGGATTGTCAGTATGATCGGTCGTTGAGGCAAACTAGAGAAAGCCTAGGCTGAGGATTGTGTTTGAACGTGTAATATCAAAAGCGCCCGCAGCGATTTGATTCCCATTGTTTCATCAGCATTGAATATCCAGACAGACCTTTGATCCAGAACAATTTTCTCTTCAAGTCGTCAACGACGGGACTGTATGACTACGAGACGACGAAGACAACACGACTTTAGTCCTCATTAAAATCTTCTAATTCCATCGAAGCTCAGTTACGGCTATTTACACTTTTAATCGTCTATTTCGTAACCACATACATTTAATAACCTCAACACTCTTTCTTAATCCCTCTCCGATTACAATTTTATCCTCGAATATAACTTCAACTACTTATCCAGGGTATATTTAATCGTTGCCTCTTCCTCCCTCTCTCTCTCTCTCTCTCTCTCTCTCTCCCTCTCGCTATCCCTCTCTAAAAACAATGTCGTGCTTATACGATTACATATCCCCTGCAGTCTCGTACGAGATGAAAGAGAAGGGAAAGTAAATTAGATGAAAAAAATCGATTTGTCGACTCGAATAGTCGCTCGCGATATACCATTATCCTGAAGCAATCTCTCTCTCTCTCTCTCTCTCTTTCTCTGTCTCCCCTCTTTCTCTCTCTCTCTCTACCATCTATGTTATAATCCTCTTTGTTTTTTCTCCTTTCTCTTTTCTCATCCTTTGTTGAGATGCACGATCGCAACAACGCGAGAGCACGAGTTACGTTGCGCTTCTCACACTATGAATAGCGATGATGGTTGATTTTTACGATGGATACATCCCTCTTTTTCTGGGCGGCAGAATCCTAAACCCACTGGTCGCGATGAAAAAAAAAAAAGGGCGGTGACGCAAGCTCGAATACGTACTTTGTTCTTTGCAAAATACCTTTCACGTAAATTGATGGTAGAGAGCAATTTCTTTGTTATGGATCTTGGAAAGCTCGTGAGAGAGAATATGAGCGATATAAAGCACTTCGTGAATATAAAAGCTTATAACAATATATTTGACGGATTGAGATATAATTGTTGAGTGATATTAGTTTCTCGTGTTAATCGTACTATTTCTAAGTTAAGAAAGATGATCAGTGTTCCTAGTAAAGCTCTTATTGAACTGTTAGAAATCGAAAATTTATTCGTTCGAGTGTATGATGACTTCTTATGACTTCTCTCGAATTCAATAAATGAAGATAATAATGAAATTGGAAAAAAGAAAGGGAAAGGAAAAGAGAGATACTAATAGATCGTAAATCTTTCAGAAGAATTCGTATGAAATGTTTAAATAATTTCACGTCCTTGTTCTTGTTATCGTATTGACTCATAAAAAATTGTTATCTTAAACGTACACTCCATACGAACGTTCTTGGCATGTTTTTTTTTTTTTCTTCTTTTAAATTATCTACTTTCTATATTTATTTCTTTCATTCGATCTAATACATTTTCAAAGACCACGTGATTATTCAAGAAAATAACTAAACTCTAACAATGCTGGCAATGTATTGTTTATTCGGATAAATTTTCTAAGCAAGAGTTTTCAATAAATTCCCAAGGACAAACATTTTGCTATAACGATATATTACACTTAAGGGAAAGTCCTGTGAATCGCTAAGGGTACGCACATATGCATCAACATCCTTCATTGATCTATAGAATATCCTTCGATCTATTCCTCTGTTATTATTTACCATGAATATGTAATCGAACCTAGCGAGAAATTTCCATTTTGCTTTGAAAGGGAGACAGATGAAAGAAAAGCATAAAAAAAAAGAAAAAAAAAAGAAGAAATTAAAAACCAAAAGAGATAGAATGAGACTGAGTAAGGTAATTCGAATGGAATGCATTCAGCTCTCGTTACAGAGCTCGGCGAAACTCAATTCATTGGTCTGTTTATTCGCGAACAAACGCCTAGACGTGCACCTAGTGCGATAAACTTTTCAAGCGCCAATCGAATTCAAGACGAGACGCACGCAAGCGAAGCAACGAACTTCGAGATGGTCTGGGTCGATTGTGAACGAGTTAAAGGGGTGGCAAAGCGTGATAGAAGGACGTGCAGCCGTCGCCTCGTCGCCGGTACACGGAGAAATTTCTGCGTTGAATCGATGCACCGACTGCGTCAAGTCTTCCACCTTCCACCCTCACCACCATTCATCCCTTTCCAATTCCTACCATGCATCGGTTGTGTGCACGTTTTATTCTACGTACATCGTCAAATGCATTAGAGTCGATCCTTCTCTTTCTTTTTCTTTCTTTCTGTTTTTTTTTTCTTTTCTTTTTGTCTCTCTCTTTCTCTCTTTCCCTCTCACTCTCTCTTTCTCTCTTACACACACAATCTTTTCTACTTGCACGCGATTTTCTATCGCCCAGAGATGCGTCAAACGTTCCGGAGATTTATCGAACCAGACGGTTATGTTAAATCGGCGAGGCAACGTGCCGTGACGAGAAACGCGACGTATGTCAATTACCTATGTATCTATCTATCTATGTATCTATCTATCCTATGCTATCAGAATCCAATTCGATCAGATACGACCATTGATTCGTAATGAAATTTTTATGAATTTAAGTGATTTCATTAAGATTTACATACATGATTAATTTACTTACAAAATTTATATAGACTTTCATTCATTGAAATTTATGTAATATATACAAGTATGTACATACCATCGACTCCGTTTAGTCAGTGTCATTGTATTCCTCTGAAATTCTCATTTCATCATCCTTGTGGACGATGTGTGGAAAATGTGTGGAGAAACGGAAGTTGGAACATTTCGGGTCCAACCAAATTGTGCACACGCGAAATGTGTACAGACATACATAGATTCACATACACACACGTACATACGTACATACATATGTATGTATACATGTTACGCGCTTGAGGTTCGCGACATGTCCGAATCATCGTCACTGATGTAACTACATATCCCTGCGATCTTCGTTAATGGTTCACTTGTTTTTAGATACGTTACGAATACACATAGTTTATGGTCCTATAAAAACGTATTACTAATTTATTAATGATGATAATGAGATGAAAAAAATAAAAAAGAAAAAAAGAAAAAGAAAAGAAAAAAGAAAAGGAAGCTTTCCAGTAAGAGTGCGCTTAAAAGATTGATGTACTTTATCGTTCCTTCATAGCCTTTTAAAAACGAGGTAAAAGACATGTACCGCAGTTACGTATCTATGGATTATTTAAATGAGGTCAGAAAGCATGAGAGAGGGAGATATTCCTCCAAAGCGAACCTATTGGGTGAGTCTCATCGAATAGTAATTCGGCGTCGAAGGCAAACATCCTAAATCACCTGGTCGATGCCACGGGAAACGTTAGGTTCCTCAAAAATGTATACTACCTCCATTTGTTGTATATATACATATATACACATATACATTATATATACATACACATATAGTATATTTGTCATACTATATATATATACATATATATATATATATATATATATATATATATATATATATATATATATACACAAACGTGTATCTATACGTATATATGTATAGGACTAGCTCTGCTCGTGATAGAGTCACATTTTCTTAGCATCACGAGAAATCGTTTCTACGATAAGGATTCCGTCTTTCCAACGAAAAGATTTATAAAAAGTACTGAATTTTTTCCTTCGAAATTCTGAATCGCATTACGTTTTACTCAAATTTTTTGGCTAGTTTTATTACTAGAGAATTATTCGTAGAATTATAAGGAAAATAAAGTTTAAGGAATAAAATGATCAACGAACGATCGATCGATATTTGTTCGTTCGAAAAATTTGATTACTTTTTTTAAAATCATTCTTTACCTTCATTTCAGTTTTCATTGAAACCATCACGTCATTCGTATTCTTATTTTTTCGATGCAATGAATCGAACGAGATCCCTCCCCCTTCTCACTTCTTTTTCCGATCGCTGTATTTCACAAGTCTCGTCTTATGTAACACTCGAACGAATATGCACGTTTCCGTTACAAATCGTCATACTTTTTCTTCTGCCAGAGTATTTTTACCCAAGCACCGTTGGCGCTATAGAAAAAAGAGAGATGGAGGAAGAAAAGGTAAAAATTTCAGGCGATACATCTATCTCGAATATATCGTTTCCGATACGATATTTCGCGACATCATGCACTCGATTATTAAAATCGTATTTTATTAAAATCAACTTTTCTATTTCTTTATTGATCTTTTCCTTTTTCTTTTACGTTTAAACGGGAATACATTGAAAGAAGATATTAATGTTATTCCACCATCAGGTCTTTTCCTTTCAGATCGGCGTATACCTTACAACATACCATCAGACTGGAGAGCATTGTGGCTGAGCAATTTAGATGAACTACAAAGAATCAACGATGCAAACGACAACAACACCGTTTCGAACGTCACAGTACAATTGGGTGGCACGGCTTTCTTGCACTGCAAAGTTCGCAATTTGGCAGACAGAACCGTCTCGGATGCCGAGGTAAGGAAGCTATTTCGTATAGTTATATCATTGGAAATAACTTTGATTCCATCTGTGTTACGCTAAAGATTTCGAACTTA
The DNA here is from genome assembly GCF_912470025.1 of Vespa velutina. Classification (NCBI taxonomy): domain Eukaryota; kingdom Metazoa; phylum Arthropoda; class Insecta; order Hymenoptera; family Vespidae; genus Vespa; species Vespa velutina. The sequence goes on from NC_062189.1 coordinate 14,847,889, forward strand.
ATCTACCGTATTACATCTCTATACAACAACATTTCCCCATAATCTGTACAATGATTACGTGAACGCGTTAAACCATACATTATATAATACCTCTGAAAAGAAATAGTAACAACGAAAAGGAAGAAAGGTAAAAAGGATGAAAAAAAAAAAAAAAAGGAATACATCGAGAAGAAATTTACTTTCTAACGTTACGAGCTCGGAACGCTATAGTACCCATTATACCTACGTAGATATCTATGTATATACATATATACATGTACCTAGCAACAGTACTATTACATTTGATTTCAAAAAAGAAGAAACCAGAGAAAGAAAATGAAAGAAAGAGATAGAGAAAGAAGAGGAAAGAGAGAGAGAGAGAGAGAGAGAGAGACAGAGTGTGAGAGGAGGAATGAGCCGAGAAACACGTCTTTTCTTATTCCAAGTAGAAGAGAGGAAAAGGCAGACGCAACCCTCTTTCCAGATCCCCAGAGAGTCTCGAATCTTCTCGCAGTTCGCGACCCGGACGCTCGGCTTTCTTGGCAACGAACCGAACAGCACAACTAAGCAGCAGTAGAAGCAGCACCAGAAGCAGCAGAGTACCAGTAACATCCTGCAGCGAACGATGCGAATCGTCGGACAGATTTGGGTTATCCGAATGGTCCATTGTCCGTGCGTGCCGAGCCATTGTGAGCCTTCGTTTCCGTCTGTCTCTGGCTTTATCCTCCTTCTCTTTTATTTTTCCCTCTGTCTCACTCTCCTACACTAACGTGTCCTAATCCCTTTACGAGCATTAATTTTATTGTCTTGTTTATAGAGAAGCGAACAGTAATGCACCGTCTAAAGGTGAACGCGTTGCTCGGTTTTCCCAAACATCCTCTGCGTAACTCCATTAACGTGTTAACGATCGCAAAAGGCTTGATTAACGACTACCCAACGCAGAGATCTTGCGTGCTTCGATACCATTTCGTAAAAACAACGACATAGTCGACTCTCTCTCTCTCTCTCTCTCTCTCTCTCTCTCTCTCTCTCTCTCTTTCTTGTTTCGTTCGAAGGGAGCCACAAAACTTGGAACTTAAGCTCGCGAACGCAACCACCAACGGGAATTCCATTCTAACCATCGATATCTCTCTCTCTCTCTCTCTCTCTCTTTCTCCCTGTCTCTCTCTCTCTCTCTCCCTCTCTCACTCTCTGCCTCTCCCTCTCTCTCTCTCTCTCTCTCTCTCTCTCTCTTTCTCTCTTTCTCGTTCACTTTGTTTATGTTCCGTTCTCGTTGAACGTTATTCAAGGTGGATCTTGATTCTGGCGAAACTCGAGTGCGCTGCCAAGATAAGCAAAGGAGGCCCGCTCGACTCCGCTTGTGCGTGACGTTTGCGTTACACCCCGTCGCCCATTTTAATCTGACACTGTAAATATTTTCGCGCGACCACAAGGAAGGTAGAAAAAGAGAAACATAAAGGATATCTCGACGGCGTTGCTCTTTTTTTTTCAGTTATTTTTTGAATTTTTCGAGCCGAGTCAGAGAATTTACTTTCGAGATAAACTTTCTACTTTTATCAAATAAAATTAAAATAATCCTTTTATTTTCAAAAGTTTTCTCTTCTATAAAGTATCTCTTTTTCTTGCTTGAATAGTATTAATTTGATCTTTCAATTAAGGTTATGATTTCTTTCCTTTTTTCTTTCTTCCTTCTTTTCTTTTTTCTTTTTTTTTCTTTTTTTTTTTTTTTTTGGTTTAAATATTGCATTTGAATCAATTAACCGTAATCAAAATTATAATGTAAAAAGAAATATAAATTAAAAATAAAATAAATTGATAAGTCGATACGTTATTATTAACCAATTTAAATCATAATATATATATATATATATATATATATATTTTTTTTTCCTCACATTTTTATCACTCTCACATAAATTCTCACCGAGCAACAATGCCTCTTTTCGATGTAATAAAATTAAACATAGGAACATCATCATTATTTACGTTATATCAATGAGTCCTTCTCAGCTTTTTAATTAAATTCATATTATATGCCACGACTAATTATTTTCTTTCCGCCCTAATTAATTCTCTTCTATTGTTACCACCTTCTATATGTAACGAATTATTAGCAACATAGAAAATGCTTCTCATCCCGACAAGTAAAATGAAAGTTGCTATAGTTCATTATAACGTTTGGTTTTTAAATGAAATGCGATATATATATATATATATATATATATATATATATATATATAGGTGCTTTATGTAATTCTATTCTGTCCCGATAAAATCGATATTATGCATATACATATGCGTGTACGTATGCATGAGTGTACGTATGCATGCGTATGTGCATATATGTTCATAACAAACACTTGGAACTGTTACGTGCGTCCAATTACGATATCGTTCTCGATATTAGATCATTATCAAAACGAAATTTGTAAATTAATAACCCGTATAAAAGGTCTTTACATTTGTACGTTGCTCCGTGTATTTACTCCAATCAAAAAATACAATTAAATAAAACGATAAATCGTTGTGATTAAATTTTGAAACGTTTATCAAATCAAAAATGATTCGTTATAATCAAACTCGGTCAGATATTCTATTTTCGTTTGTTTCAAATAGTTATCCACGTATAATAAAAAGAAAATATCAAAAGATGACAGCGATGTAGAGTATCGTTCTTTGTTTGATTCCGAAGGAGCACGGGCATTCGATATATGTGAGCAGGGATTTATTTTACGGTTGAGTTTTCATCTTGAACATTCTCATTGACGTCAACGAAAGTTGGCAGAACAAAAATCAAACTAAGATGTAAACCAGTACTGGTCTAGAAACGATAGCAAAATTGTAGATAGAGTTCTACGATGGGGGTCGAAGTTTTAAGTTGAAGAAAAACACGTCGAACGTTTCCGGTTAAACTCTGTCCACCGTAAAAAACTTCAAACGAGTAAGGAAGTCCTCTTCGAGAATAAGAAGGAAGATTCTTCGCGAGTAACGGGAAATCTATTGAAAACTATTGATAAGTTGATGCTTGACCCAAGGAGTTTTCAATGGGGACCAACAGCGGCCTTCATCGAGTGGATTAAGTTGTCCTCTCGTACAAAATCTTCGATCATAATTTGGATCTAAAATCTGATTTATTCGAAACCAGACGGAAAAAAATTTAAGAATGAGAAATAGAGAAATAGGGAAATCGATAATTCTTCTCGTTACTCGAATAAAAGTCTAACACCATAAATAGGTATGGAGTCGGAGAAACGTCAATGTTCTTTCTCGTCTATAAAATAAAGAAGGTTGTAAAGTAAAACGGCTAACGTATAAATATAAATATATATAATAATATCAAAAATGGTTTATATCTAGGTAAATATGTGTGTGTGTGTGTGGGTGTGTTTATTCCGGAAGAAATCGATATTTCAAGGATGATATAGGTAACTAGGTATCACGATAAGCGCCATACAAATATGTATTATTATGCGTAATCCAAGAACTCAGCCCTTCGCATGCTTTATACCGGAAAAACGACGTCGAAACGCGACGACCGTGATTGGCTTTCGTCGGTTTATGCCTTATGTTTTATGCATTCTCTTTCCGCAATAATCTTAAAACGGTAGGGGAGAAGAAACGAAAGGAATAACGGTCATGAGTAAGAAGGAAGAGGAATGAGGAAGAAAAAGGAGGGAAGTAGTAGGAGGATAAAGAGTAAGGGAGGTGAATCTCTGACATTCCTTAGAGACCCGGATTATATTTCCGACTATCGCAATTTTCTCGTTCGTGCGGATATCGTCATCGTCTTTTCTTCAAAATTGTCTTACAAGTTCGTTTCGCTGAAATGAATGTACATAGGATATGAAATCGACGATAGACGAACGAGAATACATACGTAGTTGTATGTATATGTGTATATATATATATATATATATATATATATGTACATATACGTGGTTTTCGGGGTTTCGTTCCCTTCGTCTTGCAAATTCCGTAAAGCACTCTAGGGATTCAACGCGTGTATCGCGAATACTCGAAAATTCTATTTGCGATCATTCATCCTTCTGTATAATTAATGCAATACTCCGTAATTGCAAGTTATTCGGTATATCAAATATTATATATAATGAGATTATTGGAATATAAATTCTTATAATTAATTTATGATAATAAATTATAATAACGGATTATCTATGCATGTATGTATATATCGTATAAAACAGATCTATACGTATATGTTCGTATCATTAGTTAAATTCTTTTGAATTCATTCACGTTCACTTATCGTACGACGAAAATATAAAATATAAACACAAAGTTATAAACAATACGAGAACTAAAGGCGTATATATCTAAGAACGAACGTGTATTTCCAAGAACTTGTTTATACCTTTATTACGTACTTACCCAGAGGACGTTTGAACTTTACTCTCGAGCATGTTTCATACCTTCCGTGTCCTTCTACGAGAACACACGTTACGCGGAGAGCAAATAAAACATGAAAGTAATTCAAGTTAACGATCATGTTACAGATCTCGTGGATCCGTCGTCGTGACTTCCATGTCCTAACGAGTTCAACGTTCACGTACACGAACGACGAGCGGTTTCAAGTGTTACACGCCGAAGGTTCGGACGATTGGACTCTTCAAATCAAATACGTCCAAGAAAGAGACAATGGGACCTACGAGTGTCAAGTAAGTGGTCACACCCATTGTAATTTCACGAAATAGATATTATTAGCACGACCATTTTCGACATACTTCTAAACTCATTTAATCAACAACCATCGAATCACTCTAATTTCATTCCTTTCGAATATCTTGAACAACGATATTAAATAACAAAAAGGGAAAAGTTAAATGTTGTTTTATATTTCATAGAATAGAAAGAAGAAAAAAAAAAAAAAAAAAAAGAAAAAAAAGAAGAAAAAAAAGCAATTAATTCTTTAATAGATAAGATAAAGCGAACACACCTTTGTAATCTCTTTAATTAAGGATAGTAAAGAATAAAATATTTCGACGAATTGAAATGATGTCAGCGACCAAAAAAAAAAAAAAAAAGAAAAAAAAGACAAAAGAAAAAAAGGACGAACAAAAAAAGAAACAAACGTATTTCTCTCTCTGAAGAGAAAGAAAAAGCAAAGGGAGGGGGGGGGGAGAGAAGGGGGGAAAGAAAAATGAAAGATAGTACTCGCATCTCTGGGCAGATTTTTACTTCGGTTAGATGTGTTTCCAAGCTGTGCTAAGTAATGCATATAGCTGGAAAAAGTATCACAAGATGCTCTTTCGAGAGTTTCCAAAAGAGTAAAAGAGAGAGAGAGAGAGAGAGAGAGAGAGAGAGAGATAGAGAGAGAGATAGAGAAAGAGGTAAGAAAGACCGGTGACACTCAACGGATTAAAGTGAAACGTAAATCAAATTGTACAGAAAGCTAGAATGCAAAGGCCGCGAACGTCTAAGCTCCGATACTCACATTGAGCTTCCGAAAATATTCGTGCTTTTCTTCTCCTTCTATTTGTATATATATAGACATATATATATATATATATATGTGTGTGTGTGTGTGTGTGTGTGTGTGTGTGTGTATAAAGTATGACATACATTTTTCCGTGCAAGGATAATGGTATAAAAAGCTCGAAGAAAAAGAAAACTGCGAAATGAAAACCGAAGCTTCCACTCTCACTTTGTTTTCTCTATATATCTTGTTTTTTCTTTTTTTTTTTTTTTTTTTTTTTTCGTTGTATTTTTGTTCCGATAAACTCTGAAAAAGAAACGATAATATTTCTAATCTTTCGAAACTCGCCGAGTTCGTTTATCTTTTTTTTTTTCCTTTTTTTTTTTTTTTTTTGTATTAGTTCCATATCAACGATCTGTGTAACTTCTTTCGATGAACTTGAAGGAAGTTTTACTTTATATCGCTAACTTTACTTTTACCAATTCTCTCTCTCTCTCTCTCTCTCTATATATATATATATATATATATATATATATATATATATATATATATATGTGTGTGTGTGTGTGTGTGTGTGTGTGTGTATGTGTGTACCTATACGTGTACGATGTTCGAGCATAACTTTAATTGGATTTTCAAAATAGTTAAAATTATTTCATTCTTTTTATCTATATATTAATTGATATATGTACCTGTTATGTTGAATATTGGTAAAAACTTTTGTAAAAAAAAGTAGAATAACCCGTTAGATCGACTTTCTTTACAATCGAATAAAAGATTCAGAATCGAGATGAAAGTTAACATAATGTATATCTATTTGAGTCGTCTTAACAATGCAATGCAGTACGAGCGCCAAGAATAATCTATTACTTGGCACGATCTGAGAATATTATTCTTTCGATTCGTATCGTGACCGATAAAATGTTAAAATTTGTCCTGCCATATCGATCAATAATAGAAAGAGGAAGGAATATGAAAACTAGGTAAAGAAGGAAAGATGATATCATCTCTCTTTTTATTATCCATCATTTTCTTATTTATTTATAATGATAAAAGGCAAGAGGAATTATTTGTATTGTAAAATAATTAAAATTCTCGGATAGTTGTCAAGGGAAAACAAAACGTTGATGTGAAAAAGCCACAGTTCAATTCAAACAAATCGATGGAATTGAAATTTCCTCGTATATATCAACGCTACATAAATATACGTGAACGTGTCCGTGAACCAACGGTTAAACAATGAAATGTTAAAGCAAAACGCTTGAAAAACGTCAAAAGTATGGGCTGGTAACACCGGGTGTACTCGAGTGCGAGAGAGCGACCCGTAACTGTACCGTTTAATTGTTATGCATGTACATCTGTCTACGTGACGTATAGCTGCATTTACAAAGTGCAATTCGCAACAGTTCATTATGTCGGTGGAGAGTCTCAGCGGTCCATAGGATAGTCGAGGTCGTCGTCCGTTTGAGGCCACGGGAACGAGAGAAAAATCGATAGAGCCAAAATAATTTAGCAAGAATTAGTCAGATTTTAATAAATTTAACCGTTTTGAATTAATACTTTACATTTTTTAAAATCACATTCATTAATAATATCGATTTTTTTCTCTTAGAAATATTAACTTGTCTAAATGTTATGATCTAATCAGTAAATAAATTATTAATATATATATATATATATATATATATATATATATATATATATATATATATATCTGTGATTATTTTGTACGTTATTATTTTTCGATTTACCTTTTCATATATAAATATAATTATTTTCATATATAAATATCGATATTTAATTGGTAGCAAACTCCGTATCAACTTTCTATATTAAGAAGATTACGATGTCGCTGTAGAAACTATTTAAATGATAATAAAATAAAATTAAAAAAAAAATGCATTTGAAATAAATTTTATACATATATATATATATATATATATATATATATATATATCTTTATATAAAATAAATACTTTTACAGAAATATGTAATTAGCATAGAAAAAGTATCCAGGATCCTTCGATTCTGATTAATTAAACAATTAGTTAGACGCCTTTAGATACATGGAAAAAAAACTAGATAGTTTTAATTACTTTTCAGCATTGTGAGAAAACGAGAAGAAAGTATTACCGTAGTAATTAGGAACGGTGAATATATTAACGTCGTGAACGCTTTTCTTGGTACATGAAACTGTTCGTATGTACTAACGATTAAACGTAATTGAAAATGGAATAATGGAAACCTTTAGAGTAATCGGGAACTCGTCGCCTCAGGTTACGTTCGTGACACAACGAAGGGAGGAGAATGCCTCGTCAAAGGCTATAAAGAATTTTAAAAGAAGAGAAGAAAAAGCTTCTCTTCTATGCATAAGATAAAGAGAAAGAAAGAAAAAAAAGAAAAAAAAAAAAATAAAGAAAGAGAGAGAAAGAAAGAGTATCTATCGGTTTGCGTTTTTCAAAGCGCCGAACTCGATTCTCGATTCGATCGATATTCTCGTCTCGATTCTGCCAGAACATTTTGCATTAAAGTTTACTATGTAAACTTCAGATACGTGTCGAATGGATAACGACGACTCCGAGATATGAATTATGATATCTTCGCTCGTTACACTATCAATAAGGATTTAATCCTTTTCTCATACATATATTTTTATGAAAGGTAATTAAAACTATCATCGAATTTTTTCGTATAATTTCTTTCGATTAAACTTATTATTTATTTTGATTAACATTTTTATCGATTAAAATGATCGATAAAATGTTAAAAAGGGAGAAAAAAAATTCAATTGCCAACGAATCATTTCGTAACGATGGTGTAATGTAACTAACCGAGTGTATTTGCCAAATGAAATGAATGCCATCGTTAACGGGAAAATAATCAAAGCGTAACTTTCGTGCATTTCGGAACATTATGATTTTCACAAATGAATCCACTATCAGCTTTACGCACAAAACTTCATTCTTATCGTTTATATTAACGTACAAATGTTACAATGAGTTCAAAAAAATTTAATCACATGAAATTTTCCACAAACGATATTCTGCTTTTACTCGCAAAGATGATAATCGTATGCTCTTTGAAATGGAGTAATCATTTTTTTTTATCTCTCTTTTTTTTTTTTTTTTTAACTGAACAGTCGATTCAATTTTTCAGAATTATTTAATTTTTTAATCAACCTGTAGCATTGAAAAAATTGAAATTCTTTAGAACCATTCATTGTAACAATTTCAAAAAAGCGTCCGATCATTTTTGCGAATTAAAACTTTTGCAGGATTTTAGATGATCGAACGCATAAATTGCACGATATTTTCTTATTTTATTTTCTTTGACGCCAAGAAAAACATTCATGATCGCTAAACTTCTCGTTGAAATAAAAAGCGACGCGATGAGACAAAGCAAAGCGGCTATCGTAAATTCCATAAAGAGCGCTTTAGCAGAGTCGTTAGAAAACCACATTACACGGTTTAGTACGTCCGACATATCCAGCGCTATCTCGAAAATATTATAACATAGAGCCAATGTAAAAAAATGTAGTTTCTGTTGTCGTCGTGTGACGTTGTCTCGTCCCAAGATGATAAAAATGAAAGAAACAAATGTCACATTGTTTGTAAAATAAAGAGCTGATGAGAAGAGGAAGTAGAAGGAAAAAGAAAAAAAAGAAGAGAAAGAAGAAGAAGAAGAAGAAGAAGAAGAAGAAAAAAACGACAGGTCCTTTTCTTTTGAAAGAAATAAGATTCTCTCAAGATGTGTCTTTGTGTCGATGTTGCGAGAGAAAAGATGCTTGGTACTTTTTAACAACTTCTTACGAAGAAACGCAAGAGTTTTCTTTTCCCATGAATACAGAAAATTATGTGGCAGAACGATGTTTGTTACGTGCAGCAAGAGAAAAGAGGACCTGACACGCATTCTCCAGCACAGCTACATTATACTCGCTTTTATCTGTCTTCGTCCTAAACCTAAATGAAATTTTTAATTTTGCAAAACAGGAACGACTATAAAAGAATACGAATACAGACTCAGCTAGACTTTTCTTCATTTAGCTTGTGAATTCCAACGAAAGAAGAGTGGATATAAAGTGCGAGGAGGAACAAGCTTATACGCGAAATGACATTTGAAAGATAAAACGCGTAACTCTTCATATAAAAGGAAAAATATGTAACTTATCTCCATCGAGATTTAAATCTCAACAAGAAAATTGAGATATACGATATATAATAAATATACTCAATATTTCGTCCTAAAAGATATGCTATCTTATATATATATATATATATATATATTTTCTTTAACGATGCAATTTATTTTTTTTAAACGAACAGTGCATCTCTGTATTTATATTATTCGTTATTACGTGCTTATTTAATGACACTTTATTTTCGACGATATATATTTATTTATTTATTTATTTATTTGTTTGTTTATTTATTTACTCATTTATTTATTTATTCATTTATTTATTCAAGCAAAACCAATCTAAAACGCGTGTGATAGAGAAAAGTAAAATTTGGCCAAATTATCTTAGAGGCAAGTGTAATTTCGTTTAAAGGACTCGTTTAAATCGTTCAAGCTCGTCTTGATGTTTATCTAAATACCGAGAGCTATCGGATAGCTATGATACTCGTGTGGAAATTGGATCGCTTATGGTGCCACGTAGAAAACGAGCAAAGTCTCCTTCGACGCAGCCTCGCGTTCTCCGTATCAAAGTCTACGGTATCATCGTAGATAAGGACTCGTTAAGCTTTCGAGGGTTGAAACTGGGAATAGGTTTGAACTTTGGTTCGAGCTTGAGAGTCACGGTAAAACGAGATTTCAAAGGCTCCCTCCTCGTTTCGTCAGAGTTCGATTTCACGCGATCCTTTGTACGTACTACGACGACAAGATTTCTTTAACGAAGAATATCTATCGCGACCACTACTTTCAATTTTATCTCAGTAAAAGAAATCTCTTAAAAATGTAGAAAAGAGGAAAATGTTCGTCATAGTGATAGAAACGATTTTATCAATAAATCTATAAGAATGTTCGTCCTATGACTTTTCCTTCCTATTTTCTCTCTCTCTCTCTCTCTCTCTCTCTCTTTCTCTCTTTCTCTCTCTCTCCCTCTCTCCCTCTCTTTCTTTACCTACATATATTTATTGATTGATCTATTATTTCTTTTTGTTCGACGACAAAGCGAACTATCTCTTTCTTTCTATATATACACGTATGTGTATCTGTGCGCAAAGGAAAAATGAACAAAACAAAAATAAAATTCTATTTTATACGATTTCATCTCTTTTTCTTTTTTTTTCCTTGAATACTTTTTAGATTGAATACAGGTATATACATATATACATATATATATATATATATATATATATATATATATATATAACATGTAGTAATGTGTTCATATATATATATATATATATATATATAAAATACCACTTGGAAGTAAAGCGGAAAGAAGCACGTAAACATAGATTAAGGGATGTATCTTTAAAAGCAAGTGGTCCCAAAATGAACAGAGTTTTGCCATTTTGGAATAACAGTAAGAAGTTAAGTATTATACCACGATAACAGATTTTATCGCTGTAGAACTGTTTGATATGACAGCAGTAGTACGAACTCTTGTTATTTCTCTTTCTCTCTCTCTCTCTCTCTCTCTCTCGCTATCTCTGTATATATCCTTTCTCTTTCTCCTCTCATGAAAAGGTGATAATATAACTTTTCTGATACATCCTTTAACGAGGTGAGAATTTAACGAAAATAATTGAGTCAAGAGGAAGCAAAAAGTAATTTCATTAAAATTTACAAACTTTACACTTGTAATATCTAAAATAAATCTACTTGAGAATGATTGTCTTAATTACCTTTATTTATATAGATCGATTTTTTTTCTTTTTTTTTTTTTTTTGTAAATGCCCGTAGTAAATAATTAAAAAAGGTATATATATATATATATAAGATTTATAAATATTACTTAGAATTAATCCGTAGAATTTTATTATTCGTTGAAATATTTAATTAACCTAATTGAAAGGGAGAGGATAACGTAGAACGGACAAAAAAGTCTGATTCTCGAAATTAGTTCGGACAATGGATTTGTACGAACGATACGAAATTAACGGCTTTGAACAACTTGCGCTGTCCGATAATTAAGTATAAAACGTGCAACGCGTACCAATTAAATGTACCCTTAACTTAATTACAAAGAACAGAAACGATAGACGAAAGATAGAAAATACGAGACGGTTAGGTGGATGAACCTGAGATAGTAGGTGAATCGTGATCGTGATCTTTCATGCTTCCTGCCAATTTAAAACTTTTCTCTTGGCTTCCGTTCGGCCGACTTATGTTCTTATCAAAAATCTTCACTGCCGTTTAAAAAAAACTTTACGTGTCAATGAAAAACGCAAAACAATATTCATTTACATATGAATAATATAATATCAGTAAATACATTTTATATGTGTATGTTTAGATTTTTATCTTTAAAGGAAACAATTTCGTTTTTTCCATTTAGTTGAAAAAATTGTTATTGCATTTATTATTTGATATATACATATATATATATATATATATATATATATATATATATATATATTTGTACAAGGGAATTATATGTTCTCCTTTAAATTACAATTTCTCTTACAATGCAATACCAATTAACTTCGATGAATTGTCCGTTGACATATCAAGTATGTTCAAGCATTCCGTCGTCTCGTAACGAAATTATCAGCAGTTATGTACGTTCTGTCGCCAAGGGATATTAGCTCATCCTCGTAAAACAATAATACGCGACAATGCTTATGAGCGCATACTATCCTTTCAGGAGATGCAACATCGTCAATTAAATGCATATTCTTGTTGGTACATTCTCATTTATCTAGTCATCGGTAAATTACTATTTTCTACGTCATATGATTGATCAAAATCAACAAACATTTTTTTTTTTTCTATATAATATTTATCTTCTCTCAACGTTTTACCTATTTTCTCTTAATTACACGACGGGGAAGAATATTGGATGATATTAAAGAAAATTAAATAGGAAATACGATCTCTCGTGAATTCAAGAATAGACTCATTGTAGGCATCTCCGAGCGTCTATGTAAATTAATTAGAAGTTAAAGCAAAGATTAAATTAAATAATAAAAAAAAGGAAGAATAAGAAAGAATTCATCGAATGAAATCCGTCTCGTACTTGGAAAAAGAAAAAAAGAATACAAAGAGATGGTAAAATTTGTCGAGATCAACGAACGATTTTATTATATTCAAAAACGGTATCATATATAAAGTAATAACATTATATTTACAAACTTAGGTAAAACGATTGCCGGAAGCAACATCAAGTAACATAAGGTGTCCAACACGTTTCACTATGTCATAATGAAATTACCAGTTGCTCATCGAGTTGCCAAGGAATATTAGCTCGCGGTCATAAAACAATAACTACCCGATCGTATTCCCTGATCATTAATGCAGACTGAAATTTCCCAAGTTCCAAGGTATCCTTAATCGTCTTCATCCCATCTTGTATGTATATACGTAATATATATTACATATACTAACGTACCTACATACACTTACACACAACTATTTATCTATCTATCTATCTATCTATCTATCTATCTATCTATCTATCTATCTATTTTATCTATCTATCTATATATCTATCTCATCTTGGCCCGACTTAGAAAGATGGACACGAAGGATCTCAAGTTGAAATCCAATAACCTACAAAGTCCTTTATAATCTCTCCTTGAATTACTTTCTAAAGGTGCTACAGGCTGCTCGGTCTGCTGAGAAAAAGAAGAAAGCTTTCCAACTAATCTACAGTGGACGGGGTGACTTCACTGGACCGATGCTACCTCATTACGTTCTAATTAAGAACGCCTTTAATTTCGTAATACTTATCTATCAAACTTTGAGGAAAATTTCTGAAAGACCATCAGGAAATAATATACTGATAATAACATTGATTATTATGTATTCATCGACCGACTAGACGTTTAATATCCATTAACAAATAAGGAAAATTATAAAGAAGTCCAAGAGGTAAGATAATGAATATCTAATCTTGCATAACTTTCGAACATCAATAATATTTAAAAAAAAAAAAAAATGAATGAAATAATCGATGAATTTTTTTCACGTAAAGATAAGGAAGTATATACATATCTATATATATATATATATATATATATATATACACATGTAAAGTCACTTGTTTTCAAATTTAACGGATAATAAAATTCATCGGAATAAGATCAAACTATAGATCTTCATGAAATTATGAACGACTACCGACGATTTTAAGAATGAACACTTTTTAATTTCGAACTTTTTTTTCTTATATTTACCGGGCACGAACGTCTGTCACAAGTTCATAAATCGTATTTACCCGTTTACATATTTCATGTTGCCATGAGCTGGATAGGCACAAGGATAGAAGGGAAAAGAGAAGAAGAGCGGCAAAAAATTCGATTAAAGTAGCGACTCGAAGGAAATATGGAGGGAAAGAAGTGAAGAAGGGGAAAAAAAAAGGGAGATAGTAGAGTTCAAAAGCAGAGAGCAGAAAGTTTAGCCACGAGCTAGAAATACAAGTAGAAGTTGAAGTAGGAGTAAAAGAGGACAAATTTTGTGATCTCTAAACACAAAATCGAATGGACTTTCCGTTCCTGTTCTTTGCTTTCTTTAAACTTCAATACAGATGAAAGCATATAATAATACATATTTCAACTCGAATGATTCTCTCTCTCTCTCTCTCTCTCTCTCTCTCTCTCTCTCCCCCTCTCTCTATCTTTCTTTCTTTCTCTGTCTGAACTTTTCTACATATATATTTATTTTACCCCAAGAGATGCTTTCGTCGTAGCTTCAAAGGACTCGAAATACCTCAGACGTATTTGAGGCTCAAACGCGTGTCTTCCTATCTCTATTTCACCTTACCCCAGAAATGTCCCCACCCCACCCTCCTTATTCTCGCGCCAGTTTCTATCCTCCTTTGCTTTCTCTTACACTGTCTTTCGGTAGACACTCTACTAGAACCGAGCTACCACCTCTCACTCTATATATATATATATATATATATATATATATATATATATATCTTCCTCTATCTTTCTCTTCTCTCTTTCTCTCTTTCTCTCTTTCTCTTTCTCTCTCTCTCCTTCGCTCTCATTTTCCAAGCCGACACGTACACACACAAATGCGAAAATACGTGTACGTGTATCCGCAAAGTTGATGAAACTTTCGTCTCTGCGACGACCGCAAGCCGTGCGAGACTGCTTTTGGACCGCTTGTTTCCGCATTTCCAGAAAGGACCGTTCCTTTTCTCGAAAAGTCGACGTTGAGTCGCGCCTGGATATAATTGGATCGGCTACTCTTGGAATTTTTTTTCGCTCTCTTCCTGTCTTTCTATATACACACACACATATATATATATATATATATATATATATATATATATATACGTATTACTCTTTCCTCTTCACCAAAGTCTCGCAAGTTGGTTCTTTTTCACGAAGTTCGCTAGCAACAAATTACACATCGTTCTCGTCGTGTCACATTGAACGTTCTACAGAGAGACAAAAAGGAACACCATTAAAAACTCGCGCGTACGTAGTACGATGTTTAGTCGTTTCGAACGATCAAAACGAATGAGAAGTAGAAGAAAAGAGAAAGACGTGGATCGATTTTCTTTCTTATCCTCTCCTTTTCGTGTTCCGTGAGAACGAACTTTCATCCAGCTACGACGCGAAAAGATACCTCTATACTCTCCCTCGTTCTCTCTCTTTCTTCATCCCTTTCCTACGAAAAGGAAAAACGAATAAATCGAACCGACCTAGACTCGGAAGAAGAAACGAGTCACCCGTCAGCTTTTATAGCCACTTCCTACACCGGCTGAACCTTACTCGCGACCATAAAAAATATCGCTCCCCTACGGTGGAAATCAGTTTTTCGGTAGGATTCGAGAAGAACGATAGCATTGCTACGTGCTCCTATATCTTTCAGAAAGAAAGAGAAAGAAAGAGAAAGAAAGAGAGAGAGAGAGAGTGAGAAAGAAAAAGAAAAACACGTATCAGCTACGTAGTCTCATACATATGTCTCTATATAGGTATGTATGTATACGTTAGCACAACAAACACGTATTACGTACACTTATACATACTTATAGATATCTACACATACGCCTATGTAGGATTCAAAAGCTCAGAGACTCGCGTGCAATCCGCGTTTCATCCGAGAGAGGTCGAGGGACCTCTGCATTTATGTCTTTCTCTCTCTCTCTCTCTCTCTCTCTCTCTCTCTTCTCTTCTCTTTTTCTCTCTCACTTACTCAGTCTTGAACAACAGCCATCTACCCTTCACTAACCAACAGTTCAGCCTAGTTCCACTTTTTCTCATTCTTTTCCTTCTTTTTCTTCTTCTTCTTCCTCTTCTTCTTCCTCTTCTTCTTCCTCTTCTTCTTCCTCTTCTGCTGTTGCTTTCCTTTTTCTTTCTCTTATTCTCATACTCCTACTGTTCTCCAACTTGCACAGCAGTTGTTTCTGTTTTTCCTGTGCACGATGGCTACGACGTCTCTCCGGGACTCTGATAAAATCGATTTCATTCGTGAACGATGTGGATGCGACGAATGTGGTAATACCAGCTTCTACTATCTTTTTAAATAAAAGAGATGGAAAGAGTAAGATAGAAAGAGAGAAAAAGAGAAACAGTCTAGTAGTTCACTTCTAACGTGACCGAGTCGTCCCTTTTTTCGTCAAAAATAAACGCAGAGTTAAAACCACGTACCGAGCTCTAGTTTGTTCTCTCGTCAGTACCCATGAGCGTTACTAAAAGAAAGCTTCTTTCAATGTGGCTTTTCTATCCCTTTCTTCTTTTTTCTTCTTCTTTACTAATACTCTCACAGCACGAGCATAGAATTTCTTAGTACTCCGAAAGTAGTAAGGTGGTGCGACCTCGAGGATCTCTTAACACATCGATCGTCTCCGCCATTTCTCTTTCTCTCTCTCTCTCTCTCTCTCTCTCTCTCTCTCTCTCTCTCTCTCTTTCTCTCTTTCTCTCTTTCTCTTGTTCTTTCTTTCTCTATCTCAACAATGTGCAATAAGATTCAACGAAGAAACTGTATAGCCTTTGAGCGGGCTTTATCGTATTCGCAAACGGATTCGAAATAAAACCAACGAGAAGAGGAAAATTCATTCGAAGAAAGAAAAGATGTGAACTTGTCACCGCTCGAAAGGATTTTTTTCTTTTCTAAGACGTATGTATTGTATTATACATTATATATATAGTAAATACTTACAATATCTTAATTCTTAAGATATTATTTCCTTTATACCGAACAATGTTCATGATGCGGTTTAAATACGGATACTCATGAATCGTTGAGATAATCTCGTGGGAGATTAACTCTTCAAAGTAATTTCGTAGATAAGCGTACCAAATTTTCATCGACTTTTGTTGCATCAGAGTTATATAATAATTGAAAGAAGGAGAGGATGAGATAAGGAGAGAGAGAAATATATATATATATATACATATATATATATATATATATATATATATATAGAGAGAGAGAGAGAGAGAGAGAGAGAATTCTTATTTTCAATTGTACTGTTTCAAAAAGTTAAAATAGCAAAGCTTTAAAAATTGACATATATCTATGTACGTATACGAAAGATATCGTTATTGACAAGCGCATTAATAACAATGATTTTCACATAAATACAAAGTTGAAAAATCAATTAAGTACAGGAAGTTCAATGAGATATATATCGTTCGTATGTATTTATAATGTAATTGAAAATAAATTTTATTATCGTTTGATATGAAATCATTGAATCTGTAATATAACGAAAATCGAAAGATCAATTTCATTTAGAAGCTCGCACATAACGTCATGTTAAATTATAATAGAAAAGACTTCTCGAAGTAGCATCGTAAATCTCTATTAAGAAATATTTTTTGGACGTTAGGGGTGTGGTCCTCTCGTTCTTTTCATGAAATCAACGCCAACACCCCGAAACCACCGAAAGCACCGCTAATCGGCCTTTAGACGTCAGCAACGGGCAGGATTGGATTATTAAATTCCGACGGTGGAATATTGATCTGTAGAATAGCTATTGTTCGCCGAGAGCAATGGAGCTCGATAACACCGCGTAGTAGGCGAATGGAAAGTGCGTCGTGAATTAGAGGATTAGTCCGCATCGCGTGCTCCGGACAGCCTTGTAAATAATATCTTCGTGATATAACTAAATGGCTCGATTTCGAAGTGCACAATTCAACGTCAAAGATTTTTCCGAGGTCGACATTATTTTTTCTAAACACGATAAGGAAGCTATAAAACGTAATCATCATTTTTCAAATAAAATAGAGGGAGAGTTTTTTTTTTTTCACAGAAACCTTTATCTCCTTTTTTTTATTTCCTTCCTTATTCCAGTTTGGATAAATGCAATGTCGTTCTATAAAAACGAAGAAAGAATGAATGAACGTTGGTTAAAGAAATGAATGGATTTAATGGTATTAATTAAACCAAGGACGTTCCTCTTCTAACGTTATTTATTGTTCGTCTCGATGGCAATCTTCGAAGGTACCGAGATCTTTTAAAATTTCATTTCATTCAATAAAATAATTACATTATCTTCGAAAAATCTATACTTAAGTTGTGAATATTCTAAGCTATCCATCAGAAGAACGATATTTTCTCGTGTCCGAGTATTTGTCAACGAACTTCCTCCGTAACTACTTCGTTAAACGCCTTGAAAGGGCTGTCTCTCTCTGTCTCTCTCTCTCTCTCTCTCTCTCTCTCTCTCTCTCTCTCTCTCTCTCGTAAATTCCTATTTGCCAACTCCGTTTTATTTGCTTTGAACGAACGTCGACATTTGAGGTCTAACCGCTAGTGAGAAAGGTGCATACGATTCGACTTAAAATTTATTTTCTCTTTGGCGCCGAGAATGACTTTCTGTAATAAATTTTGTTTAACGATTTAGTCGAGGAACGACCGTAGGCTGTCTTTTTCTTTTTTCATAAATTTTAACGAGAACGACGTTAACGATGGTAGGAGGAAGAGGAGAACCTTCTTGAAACCGAACGTCATTCGCTTGCACATGTAATAAGGCTGGTCGACGTCTGGGCGCCGTGGCGCACGCCATCTCATTAATATAGATACCCTTTGATGAGTAGTCGACCGTTTCTACGATGGATCCTTGAAACCGTACTAGCGGGTTAACACATTTGCCTGTTTAGTACTACCTTCTCAGTTGGTATGTCTATATAGATATGTATATATGTATGTATGTATGTATGTATGTATGTATATATGTACGTATGTATATTTACTACAAACTACATCGCAATTTCCCGTCGAAGAAGGAACGTGCGTATCCGCCGTAAACGAAATCGAATCGATAGTGGAAGGTTAAATTTCGTTTCGGTGGCAGCTGTAACGTGTAATTAAAAGTATTCTACGACTTGAAAGGATAGAAAAAAAAAAAAACGTTACTCGAATTAGAAGACACGTTCACTTTGTTGCATTTGGAGAAAGAAGATTGAAAAAGAAGAAGAACGATGGAAGTTTAGATTTTCAAAGAAAACTTCTCATTCAATAATACCCTCTTCTACATTGGATTAAAAAATAACAATAAATATCTATACTTTGTTCGATCGTAAGATATATTTCGAAATTATTTCCTTTATTCTTGATATATTCATTTGTTACAACAATTTGTAAAATGATAGCTTTGAAGAGAAACACGTTTCAAATATTATTCGATGAAAAGTAGAAATTCGTATTGTCGGCGAAAAGATGCATGATACTAATTTAGAAAGGCAAATATGCAATGGCCATTACTTAAAAGTCTATAAATGAGATAATTTTTAGAATTTAAGAATTTCTTTTTAACATTTTTAACAATTCTTTACATGTCGAAAAAGTGAAAAGTTTAAAAAAATGAAGAAAAAAGAAGAAAAGAAAAAAAAGGGAAAAAGAAAAAAGAAGATAGAAAAGGAAGAAAAAAAAATCGATGTTTTGAAAGAAAAAAAAAAAAAAAAAAAAAAAAAGAAAAAAAGAAAAAAAAAATAGAAAAGAAAGAAAAAGAAAAATCGATGTTTTGAAAGTTCTAAACTACTAGAGTCTTCTTCCCTTAACGGAATTTATTAAAACTATAATGCATACGAAACGTATACGATTTACGAGTAGAACTTTATCTTCTGTGAATTAATAATTGAATCAATGTAGGAAGAACCGATATAGACATGGTTATACATCTTTGCATGTACGAGCGAATATATCTACGTGCACGATGCTCATGAAAATCGTATTATCTCGAAACGTACATACCTATAATTAGTATCTATTTATTTCATATTACATAGTAAAGATTTCTATCGTAGTACGTCCTATTGTTTCCTTAAACAAAACAAGAGACAAGTATTTTGCATAGGCATCATCCATACGGATAGAATAAAGCTCACAATAGAAATTACATAAACAGCAATCTTCTTAAACTTTCTATTCTTCTGTCTAGAATTGTTACACCGAAACAATATATAGTACGGTGCGAAATACCATTCGACTAAATTCGTATCGTCGAATAGTCGTTAAACTGCGAAACTCTTACGGAAAAGAAGCAATCCTTTTTTTTTTTTTTTTTTTTCTTTTCTCTTTCTCTTCTTCTCATTTTCCCCTTTTTCCTTTTCTTTTTCTTCTAAAACTCGAAGCTACGAATATATACCTTTAGCCGAAGTAAGACATTGGAAACGAAATGCAAGGGGCTGTTATTCTCTGGGCATTACCCGAGAGCACTCACGAGTTAATGTGTCTCCGCAAGGCTGTATACACGTACACACCTACGTAAAATAAAAATCGAAGATATCCCTTGTGAGATGAGAGACAGGGGTAGCAATAAGAGGGAGAGAATAAAAGGACGAACAAAGACAGTAATGGCGTACGGAGACGATGATGGGGGAGAAAAAAAAAAGGAGAAAGAGAGAGAGAGAGAAAGTGAAAGAGAGAGAGAGAGAGAGAGAGTAAGAGAGAGAGACAATAAGATAGAAAAAGAAAGAGAGATAATTAATAACCGCTGAGTGATTAAAACGACTCGTCGTTTAATTTAAAACGGACCTTCTTTTTGACTGAAAAACAAGATACAAGCTCGATGATAAAAGTTTACACGCGGAATCACATCGGGAAAAGACTTTTCATCCATCGAAAAAGAATCTATTACCGTTGAGCTTCGGGAAATTATTATACAGATTAGAGACCCCGAACTCGGCTTGGAAATAAAGTTGCGCGAAAGCTCATTAAAATACGGAAAGAAAAGTGTCATATACTTTTCTATGAACTTTGCTCTCCGGCGGCATCCAAATACAAATGCTGTCGAGAACGTGTAGTAGTAAAATAACGGGAGAAATACATGGAACTGCAGAAGTAAGAAGAAAAGAGAGAGAGAGAGAGAGTGAGTGAGAGAGACGGTTAAGTAATTGTGAAAGTTCGAGACAGTTAAAATGGAGAGGAAAGTAGAAAATAGAGAGTCGAAGGAAGAATATCGCTATGAAGAAATTTTCTGAAATAAAAAAGAGAAAAAAAAAGAAAAAGAAGAAAAAAAAATGGAGGGAAAAAAGCAAATTAGGATCTTGAAAGACGTCTCTTTATATATGTGCATCTATCTACGTATACATATGTTTGTGTTAAGACAGTATCGAAGACTAAATAAAATACGTCATTATATCGACTACCATCTCGACTGCACTTAAGGGTCTGCATTTTTTACAATGCAGTCAAACATAACAATACTTATGCATTATACTTCGAAAAATTGACTCGTTGAATTTCCATCTAATTACGATGGAATAAAAAACATCTTTGTACGATCGAAATCCAATTTTCAAAAGAGCACTCGCGCGAGACTTTAGAAACTCGAAGAAAAGAGAAAGAAAAAAACAAAAATAAAGACAAAGAGAAAGAAAGAGAGAGAGGGAGAGAGAGAGAGAGAGAGACCCTTAAACTTTCCCAAGGGACGAAAAACGTAAAGAGCAACGATGTTTCCGATGAAATGGGATCGATCTCAACGAATCGGTTAGCGAACATGTACTTACACAGCTAGGACAAAATTGCTTGTCAGAGAAATTTATTTTCAACGAGAGGAAAATTTCGAATGTTATTCGCTATTTACTAGTATCTCCCTTTAAATCGACTCGTCTTATCCGTTTCATATATTGAATGGTATAGTTCGACTTTTACTTCCTCGAAGATGACAAATGTATCTATATTCTCAAACTAAAGAAATTATTTATCAAATTACTTTTATAAATATATCGCATCATTTGAGTAATTCCAATATGATTATATATATATATATATATATGTATATCAATAGCTCATAAGTACGTATATTCATTTATACATTCCAAATACACGTCTACACATATATTTACTATAGCCATTTCCACCGAATGAGATATACTTCCATAATAATAATTCATTATCACTTCCGCCTCGACTCAATTCAAGTTTAGTACTTGGATATTAACTTATGCGAGTTAAGATCGTGACTTGCTGGACCAAGAGAAAACTGGGTCAAATGACGATAGAAAGTTGATTGTTATTTTACGAATAATGAAACTAATGAAAACATATAGATGATTTATTGATGATTACAAGGGAAAAGATATAAGAAATAAATCTTTGATAATGAAAGAAAATAATTTAACGAAGAAAAACATCGATAGATATATATATATATATATATATACATACACGCATATACACATACAAATATATATACACATACACACATACACATATCGTAATCCGATATAGGTATGATCGAACGTGCGTCGAATATCGAAACGAATGTAAGACGAACGGAAACTTAAAGCAAACAACTTCCTGAGTTACGATTTCGCAAGGAAGTTCGTGGTATCTTGTTGATGTGAACATTCAATCCCACATGTCGTACACAATACGTCTCTCTTTATGCAAGCAAAGGAAAAGCTCGTTATTCTCGCATTTGCAGCTGTACAATTTGTGATCATAGAGAGACCGGTGTATGCCGGCTTGCTAATGAGCAACGAACCGATATTGCCTGGCTTAGACCAAGGATTACCTTCTCGAAAACGCTCGAGAAGTCTTTACAACCGAGGAGTGCCGTGTAAAATTCGCACTGAGATCTGAATACGCGTTATTATGACCTGTTTTGTAACGAGGAACGAGATGTAAACTTTACGTCACCGTCGACGATAACGACGACGACGAAGAAAAATTTGAAATTAAGAATATGTACGAACGATCGCAAATAAAATGATATAAAATAGAAAAAGGATACATTTAAAAGAAAAAAAAAAAAAAAAAATCATTTTTATCGTAATTTTCGAATGAATAAGAGATATCGTACTATAAATAAATATTTAAATAATAAATGATAATTCATGATAAATGCGACAGTGTCCTCATTCTGGTATAAAGTTCATGTAAAGCAAAGTTCGGCTAGAATTAAAATAGTTATCCAATAAATCTTGCTTTTTTTCACGTAAATGTTATCCTGTATTAAACCTTTCTACGTATTAAACCGATATTTATTGAAATTAAAATTCTTTGAATTAAAATATTTACTCGTATTAATAACTTTGAAAATTGTACGTTCGAATAAAACAAAGTAAAACAAGAATGGTTCAATGCTCAAAATAACAATATTTTTCAACTCATATTGAAAAGTTCAGTTAGAGTCTCGTAAAATTAGATAACAATTAATAAATTTATTCTCTTCGAATAGGTCATACAAAAAATAGTATTATTCTTTTTTAATTCGGTGTAAATTAACACGACGAAAATTTCTATAACTTGTGATACTAAACTTATAATTTCATAAAAGTATAACGACATAGTCGCCAAATTATTTTGTCTGCTATCGTTCGTTGATTTAAGCGTGAAAATATTCATTTCGAGAAGAAACTGACGTTCGGTGACACCTTTTATTTATTTACAATGTTTATTGAGGAATGCAAAAAATTATTAGAAAGTTAATGGAGAAATTTATATATATATAAAGGGATCCAAAAGATATACCATCGTTTAAAACATTTCTACAAAAAAGATCTACTATCTTAACAAAGGAATCGTAATCATAGTAATAACAATCTTCTAGTTCTATGTTCTACGTTCTACGACAAACCGAACTAACATTAACACGAATTTAATTGATCTAACTCAAGAGAATCACCATCCTGGGATTCGATCCTTCGGGGAAAAGGAAAATGCTTTGCTGAGCGTTCTCTCTTAAAGCCCCACCGAACTGTACGAAATCCTATCTCGCTTTCCACTAACGATCCCATTGGCGCTTCGAGCTACTGGAAGAGTTTCTCTAACGAGTGACACACACTCTTCATAGCAGTTCCCATATCTAAAGAAAGAAAGGGATAGAAATAGATAGAGATAGAAAACGAGGACCGAACGAAAATCAATTTTATTTCCTACCTCAATCCTTTCTTTCATTTATTTCTCCTTGCACCATCGTTAAACGTACACCCGCCTAGTGAAATACTATATCTCAAATACTCGATCGATATCCAACTTCTCATCCAACTTTCCGAACGATTAATAAAGTCTAAAAATAAATCCTACATGATCCTTTTTTCAGCCTTTCGTTCATCGACCGATTATCCATCCTTATTGTTCGTAATAATTAAGCAGCACTGTAATTACGAGCAAAATGCAATCCGTAGAAGCAACCGTG
Organism: Vespa velutina; assembly: GCF_912470025.1. NCBI lineage: Eukaryota > Metazoa > Arthropoda > Insecta > Hymenoptera > Vespidae > Vespa > Vespa velutina. Next base: position 14,872,017 of record NC_062189.1, read on the forward strand.
TACCACTTCTTTCAACCACAAATAACAGTGAGTACCACCTTAACGGGTTACGTGTACCGTAAGTAATGAATAAGTGGAGTCAAGGGTGGATCCCCTTTCATATTTGTGTCGTACCTTACCACCTGCCGTTTTACTTCATCCTCGTATAGCTTGGCACGCATCGAGGTTTATGCGCATGGAAACTGCAGTCTATCTATCTTACTCTCTCTCCCTCTCTGTCTCTTCCTTCTTTTTCTCTCTTTATCTTTATCTCTCTCTCTTTCTCTCTCTCTCTCTCTCTCTCTCTCTCCCTCACTCTCTCTCTCTTTCTCTCTGTCTCTGTCTCTGTCTCTGTTTCCACGATATCCTAAACGAAGACAAAAAAAAAGGAAAGAACTCATTACAAGCGAACCTTTTATACTTCGCCTTCATTGTCGCTAGCTATTTCTCTTGAGACGTTTTCACCTTCACGTATATATGCAATACGACGAGCTGAAATTATCGTGAGCTAGATTCGGTGATCGATCGGGACCAACCATACGTATGTATATATATATACGTATGATATTTCTATTTCTCTCTCTCTCTCTCTCTCTCTCACTCACTCTTTCTCTCTCTTTCTCTCTCTAGTATAGAATTTCCATAATACTTCTCGTCTCGATCGAAAGCATCCAAACGTATTATTATTATCACCATTATTATTGTCGACATACGGAAGGAACGATTTTTATCACCGACTGTACTAGGTCATATGACCAACCATTATTCTCCTTGCTATTTGGTCATAGTCGAGGTTCTTTATTACGGCGGTCAAAGAAAGTGGGAGAAAAAAGAGATAGAAACTTTTACGAAAGCCAGTTCTGTTTCTCACATGTCTCAATATTATAACTATTAATAATAGTAGTAATAGTGAAGGATATACCGGTCATAGTTTACTTCGGACAATATCGTCTCTCGTTATCGTACACGCATCATTTGACGTCGTCATATCCCGAAATATTACGTTCATTGCCGTAGATGAGGCGTAACAAACCGACAGCCACAAATTACAACCCTCGTTGGCCGAGTTGGATGTAAGCTTGCCAGCAACTCGGCACTAAGTGGTGTAACAGAAGACATAATAAGGGGATAATCCTACAAAACGGATTATGTTAAGCGGGAGAAACGAGCTTGTTTACGCGAGGGTTGCCACCGTGTGGGCCACAGATCGCGAGCCTTCTACGTGTTTCCGTACGAGTAGTATTTTCCCCTCTTCCCTCCCCCCCCCTCTCTCTTCCTCTCTCTTGTCTTTTTCAGTAGAAAAAGCGTCACCAGTCATAAGAATGCTTTAGAGAAAATGGGGAAAGTAGGTGAGATTGTATGCTATACTACCACACGAGCCGTTCGATAAACAAAAAAAAGAGATACCTTCGTTTTTTTCCTTTTTTGACCTAAAACTTTCCTTACCGTCGTAAAAGAGATAGAACTTCTCTTTTTTTCTCTCTCTTCTTCTTTCTTTCTCCCTCTCTCTTTTTTTTTTTCTTTCGTTATTCTAGAAACTACAACTATACGAGAATTTAATGACCGGATTACTCCAAAATCAGAGGATTAGTTCTATTTATCTTTATTTAGGAGCTTTCTTAAATCCATTTTCGTCTTTTATTTGTCCATTTAATGTAACTCGCGAGTTTAATGATAATTAACGAAAAATTCGATTTTTCACAAAAACGATCCTACTAAGCGGATCATCGGAAAAATCAGATTACACTAAACCAAATGGAAAGACTCGTTTGCAAACAAAACGAAAAGCGTCGCTTTTATGCTCGCTGCCAAATGATAGAAGCGTCATCCGACAAAAGTATTATGGTTCATCGATGAGATGCTCTGATTGGACGCGTCGACACATATATGATGCGATCGAATAAGGGTGCTGACGATAGATATGTATTTATGTATATAATACCTATATACATATACATATATATATATATATATATATATATAAAACTGCTTACTATGTATGAATTCTAAAATAATCAAATTGATGCACACAAACATGACAATAAAACCAACGGATTCAGGGCTTTACGTTCGTTTATTTATAAAGAATTGTGGCAGAACTTACTTATTCCGGCGGTCATGTAATTATGCAACTTCAAGCATATTCAAAATTTCAATTCCGAATGGTCGCACGATTCTCGGGATTAAACGAAACTTTGTGAAAAGGGGACGACACGTTTAAAGTTAAAAGTTATCATCGGATAGAAACGTGTACGTCACCTCTTGACATTACATTGAATAAAACAGCAGGCACAGATGTTGAAACAACGTTTTCGATTAAACGATAAACATTAAGTAAAACCGAATTCCGTTGAATTTTGCCGAATATAACTGAACAAACAAACAAACGAAAAACAGGAAGAACCGCAGTGGAAGACAAATAGCCAGACATTTATGAAACATATAGACTTTGCCGTGATGCGATCTCGCGTAGATTGAAAATTTTAAAATAAATGAATTTATAGAAATCGTAACGTTTACCGGGGCATAGCGTAAATATTTGCACGAGCTAACCATTTGTCATTTTGTATGTAAAAAGGAAAAATAAAATTTCATTTTAAAATAAACGAAATTATAGATGAAACGAATTTTTCTAAAGGATATTTCCCAAAAATTATCAGACAAAATTTTCGATAACTCGATTTTATACTTTATATTCATCAAAGACGTGATAGCTTGAATAGTATTATAAAGTAATCGATCTCACGCGAAGACGTTGAATATGTACGCGAGCAAATATTAATGCAGTACGGAATTGTCGGGAAAATTATTAGACCCGTTGACGATCGTTCGGATCGTAAGAATCGTAAATTGCTTCGATTTTGCTTGGCCCATAAATCGAATAAATTATTTGAAAAGTATTTTGCATTTAAACGAACACGGCTGAACGCTAACGAAGCAATGTGAAAATTTACAATTTTTTATTTGTAATTTAGCATAAAATCATATAAAAATGTATTATCTTGTTTGGCATCGAGTAATCGATAACAAAACGAAAGCTCATGCCCTTCTTAATTATTTTTTTGGGATTATAAAGTCGTTTAAAATATTGAATTAAATGACAATGAATATATGTATATGAGATTAATCGAAAGAAAACGAAGCACAAAGGATCAAACAAAAATAATCAAATATGATAGAGATTAAGATTTATAAACATTAGATTCATTACAATATATCAAAATCCTTGGATCTACGAACTTTAGCGAATATGGTATGGCGCATTGTTAAGTTCACCACATCGACTATAGTTGTATAATAATAAAATATATATTCAATACATGGAATAGTTTTACTACATAGCTTATGTGGTGATTAATTAGACTTTGGGAGAAAGTATACTTGCATCACTTCCATAACAAATGATTTTGCAATTTCATTTAACAACGAAACCTATATTAACCAAAACATATGGATACTTTAATATCTGAACTGAATTGTGAATTGTTTTGTGAACAATTCACAATTCATATTCATAATTCATAATCAAAATCAAAAATCACAAATCACAGAACACGGAACATTGAACACAGAACGCAAAACACAGAATATAGAATACAAAAACATGGAACACAGAACACAGAAAACAGTGCACGGAACACAAAGAATAGCTTAAACTTATATAGCTTATCGAGATTAAGGTATGCCAAGGATTTCTCAATTGCTCGAATAGTTATGTTATCTCTCAACGTTTCTCTGAATAACGAATTGTTTTATGAGGAATGGTATTCACAAAAGAGGGTAACAGCCAACGCGTAGAAGGAACTAGGAGGAATAATTGAAGTTAAAACGAGCAACTTCGCCATGACCTCCTCAGAACTCCCAATTAGTTATAATTTTTAACTTTAATATAGCATATAAATATAGAGACACATATACACATATACACACACCTATTCACGAAATCAGCACGATCCATGATGGCCTTAAACTTTTTTTTTTTTCTTTTTTTTACTTACACGCAAGTCGTCACGCAATATATTTTTTATAATTCTTCTTGGAGAAAAAATATAAAAATGTCGTAAAACTATATGCATATATTTGTTATAATATTCAGACAAAGATTAAAACCATTGCATTTAATAATGCAAAGCCAAAACTTTAGTGCAACGTTAATGTACGCACAAACTCTTATTTCAATTTTGCAGTTACGCGGATATCAAAATCTAACGTTCCCCTTAAGGGATGCGCCAACTTTTGGACTTTCTAGGACTGCAATGTACCTAGTTGCCAACACGTTAACCGACTTTCACGTATATTTTCATGAGTTAAATTCATTTTACTCCGAGAGTTATGCTATGTTGAATACAAAATTAACATACATAGGTCTAATTGAGATCTGTGAGTGAGAGTTATAAAATGGAATAAAGTACGGTCAAATTTGATCAAAAGAAAAGTATGGCATGCAATGATTTTACTAGAAAATAATTTTAAAATTCACTTTGTGAAATTTGCGAAACCAATTTTCTTCGTTTAATCTAAAATGTTGTGATCTAATTATTAAAATACGCCAATGTAACGTATGATTCGAAATAATAATATTTCAATTTAGAATTGGATAATAATTGCTTTCACAAAAAAAAAGAAAAAGAAAAAAAAGAAAAGAAAAAAGAAAAAAGAAAAGAGAAAAGGAAATAGATTTCGTCGAATTCTTAAAAAAGTTGGTTGGATAAAAGAGGAATATTTAAAAATTCAAGGATTAAGACGAGTTAACCGGAAAGCCTTTGAACTCTCTACGATGGAGTATTCAAAGTTCAATCTATTCTAATAGGCTGCACTTTGGGTTAAACCGCTTCGAGGCAATACCCAAGCTTGCCTACGTCTGCTACGTGCCTTGTTCGAGATGGTGCAATTTACTCACATACGTTTAGAGAACATCGATGTTAGGCGAGAAAGTTTAACCAAAACGTGAATAGTTGTTGAAGTCCAATGTAAGAAACAATTTGATAGCTCGAATGTACGTATATAACTAAGTACGTATATATATATTATATATATATATATATATAAATATATATACGAATAAAATAAACGAGATTTTCAATCGATAAGTTTTTCTTCTTTCTCATGTCGACGAGACGAGCATTTAACCATAACGATCCACCTCGGAGGTAAATTATCACGCACGTACGAAACAGTCCGTGTGATTAACGAGATTACGCTTAGCGACCATGGCGAGTTGCTAGCCGAGCGAGTTCTTCCTGACGTTTTCATGACGATGAACACGACCATGAGGATGACGAATGAAAAGCAAAGAAAAAAATAACAAGAAGAGAAAGGATACGAAAATGAAGAAAAAAAAAAACAAAAAAAAAGGAAAACAGAAAAATGGGAAAATAAAGAGAGAGAAAAAAGAAGAAGTTGACATTTTGTAACTGTGTTATGTTATGTTCCTCTTAACCAACCCCTTGTTTCATTAATTTCTAAAAATGGCATCACCGGATTTCAACTATATTTCTCGTGGTTTTCACTTCGGTGAGATAATGAATCTGAAGAATGCACCATAAGTCAAGAAAGTTTGCGGTAGTCGCCATCCTTCCCTCATTGCGTGTTCTCTTACTAGTACGACGATACAATTTACAAACTTATAATACTTTTTTATATGCCCGTAGCTTTGAAACTGTTGTCCCGAAAGGAACTTCCTTTAGTATCGTTCTCTCCATCTTAGAGATTAATATCGAAAGTACGATCGGTTCGTAAGCGAGCGTTTTACTTTTTTAAGTTAAACATCTTTTTTTTTTTTTTTTTTTTCTTTCTTTTAATCCTTCACATTCTCCATCTAGACTTCTTGTTTGTTCTTCATCAAAATTACGATGAATATCGAATTGTGGATATAACTTAAGATTCGATCTTAAAATTAAATGAAAAGAAAAAAAAAAAGAAAGAGAGAAAAGTTAAAATGTTTTATTTATTTTTATCCAACGGCCCTGATTGCGCAAAGTTCATTAAAAATGCATTTTAATTAAATAAACGTACAATCAAGTTTCACGCACGTCCTATGTACTATCTACATTCTCTATATATTGAAGTCTCGTGCATAATTACGTAGATAATAAAGTTAGGACATAACCAAGAACGTAAAAGCGTGTAAAATGGGAAACATGTTGTTCGAAGTCAAAACTTAAAAAATAAATATATGTTTTTTTTTCACGTGAAAGTTGACTTTACGCGAAACGCATACACCATTAAAGACCATTCATCCGAGATTTTCGTCACTTCTTAAAAATGTTAAACAGCTATTCTATTTTTCTTTTTTTTTTTTCTCTATTCTTTTGTTTTCTTTTTTTTTCTTTCTCTTTCTCTTTCTAAACTTTCCTTTCTCTTATTTTTCGTCATTCTCTTTCCCGTTGAATAACATTTATTGCGGATATATTACACCGATAACCGGAGGCACCACCTTTCAACGCTCTTTAATCTTTAAAGTAATATGCATTTTTATGATATAAATATGAAATTTACGCGCGTCTGCCTTGCAAACGATATTACCGTGGTCGTTAATATCACACAGGCACATTATTCCTATGAAATTTTCTGGCTTAACCGTAGAAGAGAAAGCGTGATGGCAGATAAGATCGACCCTTTTACGAAAGTTGATACATAAATCTACGCTAACTTCGAAATGATATATCGTTCGTTCTTCCTCTAATCGGCGTGAAATAGATCGTCGCTTCTAACAAAGCTGAATTTCCGAGACAAACAAGGCGAAAGTTATTAAAACTTGAGTAGCGAAGTTAATGAGGTCACGAACGTAGAAAGATGAGGTGTGCCTACCGATCGTAAGACGATCGAGGGTTCGAAAGATAATATACCTCTATCTTTGCTTCAGTGATTAACGAGTTTGTATATTTATGTGTTTCAGGTCTCGAGGAGTACAGGGATACTGTCACACTTCGTCAATCTAAACATAGTGATACCAGAGGCATTTATATTAGGAAGCGACGAGCATCACGTCGACGTAGGGTCCATCATAAATCTCGTATGCATAATAGAAAAGGTAGGATTATCATCAGACTCTTCATTTGATCCTATATTCGAGTTGGAGTGTGCAATTAGATCAGGACTAATCTTCTCTCTCTCTCTCTCTCTTTCTCTCTCTCTTTCTCTCTCTCTCTCTCTCTTTCTCTCTTTCTCTCTCTCTCTCTTCCTGTTCTCACTTTCGGACTTATTAAATAGACATGCATAAACATACCAACCACGATTCTTTAATATTCGCAATGGCGATTACGAGGCAAACAAGCTCACCGCAGCTTGTTACTAATTACCGGCCATTTCATTCGTCGCGCGCTTAATCCCCCAGAGAATATTAAGCTGTTTGCACACGAGATTAGAATATGACGAGGACAATTCTCACACATTGCTGCGATTTTATTTGACTGAAATAAACGTAGTCATGCTTTTAAATTCCTTATACTTTTCTCGAACAGTTGTTAACTATAATAACGAGGACGTGATAAAATTCGATCGATCATGCGACAAAGACGAATAGTTCGAAAGCTTCGCTAATCGTTTTTATTACACTTAAAAAGATTTCAAAAAAGATCGTGCCTTTGTTATCAATCTCAAGATACTTCACGTTTCGACGTTGATTTTTTTTTATTTAAAAAGTGTATCAGAATATAGTCGTACAAACTGAAACAATATATACATACACATATATATATATATATATATATATATATATTCAATATTCATGTAAATATGCATATATATATACATTAAACTCGTTAGAGAACGAACAGCAGACATTAAACGCAAACGAGAAAAATCTCGACGAGACTCGAATGAAGAGGTATTGGAAAAGGAGAAGTAGAAGGAGAAAGAGAATGACGAAGGGAGAAAAGGATAGAGCACGGTTAATAACTCTGAGCGACGTTGTTTTAAATATCCATGTTGTGTTCCGCTTTTCCTCATTTTCCAACTTTATTCCGGGCATCGATATCCACGGGCATGGGCGAAAATATAGGAAGAATGAAAGGACCGTGAATTTCGATGACGCTGATTCCGTTGTAAATTGACGAGTGCCCGTAGATAACGTTAATTAAACTGATAAATTAAAAGTGTCACTGCATAGCGTAGCGAAAATTGATCACGCTTGTGTTGTCCATCTACGTATTCACTGGATGTATAGGTTCCTATATATCTGTGTTGAGTGTAATGTTCGTATTTAGGTATATGTGTTTATTTATCTGTATGTATGTGCGTATGTGTTCTATTTCGTAGGGAGCAAATATACGCAACGCGCGAATGGTTGCTCTAATATAACGGCATCCTTTATGATTCCTCCTCTCACTCTTTCTCTCTCTCTTCTCTCACACACTCTCTCTCTCTCTCTCTCTCTCTCTCTTTCTTTCTCTCTCTTTCTCTCTTGTCCAACTATTTCTCCTTCTCTCGAAAGCGAACGAATGTGTAAGTACATATGTACATACATATAAATAGTTCAACATACTTTACAGAGGAAGTATCGACATCGGCATCAAATACACACGTATGTATAAATACGAGTATTCGTATAAGTACACGATAGGAAAAAAAATACTTGAATAAACTCCGTCGCCTGGAAAAAAAAAAAAAAAAGAAAAGAGAAAAAAAGAGAGAGAAAGAGAGATAGAGATAGATAGATAGATAGAGAGAAAGAAAGAGAGAGAGAGAGAGAAAGAGAGAAAGTCAATGGTAGCATTAAAACGATGTCGCTATATGCACCAGTCGGCAAATGAGAACGAATAAAGCTTTGCCTTTTATTGTAAACAACATTTTCGACTCTTCCTATCTTTATCTTACATTCTCTTTCTTTTTCTCTTCCTATCTCCTCTTTTTCCAAATAACTAAAATTCCATTCTAGAAATAAATACGTAAAACGATTTTTATTAAATTCATATCATTTGTGGTAACTATTATATGTTCGAATCGTACGACATGATGGAAGGTTCAATGAGAACAAGAAAGGAAATAAAAAAAATTTCAATATAGATCCTTATTCTATGAAAGATAATTTAAAAAGGAAAAGAAAAAGTAAGTGAGAAAGGAAGCAATGAGGGATATTGTTTAGGTATTAGAATGACACGAGAGAATAGGATAAAGCAAAAACGGACCGAGTAATAAAATACTCGAAAGGGGAGTTTTTCGGTAGGTAGTAAAGCTTCCACTTTGCTATACAAGCTTGCTAAGAAGTTGACTCTCTCTCTCTCTCTCTCTTTCTCTTTTCTGTCTTTCTATCTGTATATATATATATATATATATATATATATATATATATATATCTTTCTTTTTAACGTTCTCTCTGGAATCCCAGTTTCTCGAGAAGTTCGTAGAAGCCTTTTAGTTTCGCTTGGCATACCGGTACGCTTATATCCTTCGAGAGGACCTCGCTTGATTCCCAGTGCGACCATACAATTTTAAGGATAATACGACAAAACGTGCATCGCCGTTCGGCGAACATTTCGATCGTTCCTAAAGATAAGTTGCCGAGTGGAGTTTTAAGCTAGTGATCGTATCGGAATAACCTGCCCTCCAACGATTTCATCGAATTTCCAACGTAATATTTAATTTCTTCTTAGGAACTTAATGAGTTCCTAAATCGTTCCAGGAAAACTCTTCGTTCGTGTTTCTCTTTTTCTCTCTCTCTCTCTCTCTTTTTACATATATATATATATATATATATATATATATATATATATACTTCTCTAATAAACATACTTGATGATTGAAATAAAAATTGAACAATTATGTATGTATGTGTATATATATAATATATATAATATATATAATATATAAATATATATATATATATATATATATATATATGCATATGTACGCACACGGAAAATTACATTATAACAAACAAACGAAAATTCTTCATTTAATTTCACGCGCGCAGGACTTTATAACGGCGATTCCGACGTGGCGTAGAATTTGCATACACAATGGAGAATCCCAGGGGATGAGAAGGAGGGCCGAGGAACAATCGATGAGAACGGTCGAGCTTATGCTATCTCTCCCTCGAAGCTTAAACCGCGAAAATTTGGCGCGGTGAATGCATTTTCGAAAATGCCAGTAATCTACTACCGCATACGGAAATTCTGTACGCTCTGATGGCCGCATAAACGCGAAGAACGAACCATGGACTATTCGTTATCCAAACGATTTCTGCGGGAATACGGAGTACGATCGTTTGATGTTAGCCTTTCATACGTATTAAATTCATACGATATGTATACATATGTCATATCGGTAATAAAATATACATTAAATATTGTTTATCGTTGTACCATTTTATCGAAATTTTGGAAAAAAGAAGAAAGAAAAAAAAGAAAAACAAAAAAAAAAAAGAGTCATAAATATTTCTAACGAGGTAGAAGAAAATTACTGACAAATGTTTGGTCCAAACATTATATCTTAGGGGGCGCTTATTAATTTTGCAATTTACGTAGGAACGATAGACGGACGTAGTACGAAACGATAGCTCCAATTTCCTATCGGCCATAAATTCTTTAAAATCTATACATTATTACCAAGAGGAGATACAGGAAAAAGCTATTTAATTAAATGAATGAACATCGGTAGTGCAGGTATATATATATATATATAAAAAAACAAAAAATTATTAATGTTCTATTATTTTTCCATTGTTCATTTAATAATTACGTCCCACAAAATGTTCGATCCAAAGAAGAAACTTATTTGTCAATTAACAAAAGAAACGCTTGTCGATATGTATATTAAATAAATAGAAAAATAAATCGATAAATTTCATCGAGAATGAAATACTTCAAGTACGTCGCCGTCATCGTCGTAGTTTTCGTCGCTGAGAGAAGAACGGTAAGCTCTTAATCCTTTAGCTCGAGTTTTTCGCTTTACCTACGTTTCGTTGGATTTTCTCGCGTCAAGCTATCTGAGAGTTTAATACTTTTGAGCTTGAAATACGCAACGAAATATTTCCCTCCCCCCTCCCCCAACTGGCAATGATAATGCGCATGGACATAAGATTAATAAATTAATCTTCAACTAATTTGTGTGAAGTAATCAGAATATCCGTAAAGATATAGAATAATAGAAATATAAAAGGAAACATTCACGTCTCTCGAGAATTAACGTTAAACAGCCCGTCATCCATCAAATGAAATATAATCGCCTGTTCATGAGTTTCATCGGTCAAAGAAGTTATCTCGGGTCCAATCCTAATTGAAAATTCAGAGGGGAAGAATTCTCGCTTGGTCTCGAGAAATTGTCCGACCGTTCAGGAAAATAATTTTTCTCGTGGATTCGTTAAACGAGTTTCGCTTAAGTACACGAGAGCTTGGCAGATTAATAGAAGGAGAGGAACGAGAAAGAGAGAGAATGAGCGACACAAAACGTTCGTCAACGTCGAAAGTAATAGTCCCTGTTCGAAGGCCATTCTCTTTCTATAACCGAAACTGATAACGACTCTCTAACGTCGTTAGAAAGTGTACTTCCAACAAAGCCTACCTTTAATATCCAACCGCTCGAGCTTAAATTCAATATTCCAATTGCTAAAATCACTAGAGTCTCTTTTAAGCCTGACAATGAATACCCTAATCGCTACTTACGTACCATGTCGATCGTTTCAACGAACGACTTTCTTCGTTCTTATCGGTGAACAGTTTTCAAGATCGTAAAATGTTAAATGAAAAATAAAATCTCTACGTACAGAAAAACAAATTTTGTCGAATTAATTAAATCAACAATCAATCGATTCTAACATTTTCTACAAAAAAAAACATACGAATATTAACGCGTTTGTTTTCGTGTGTACGCTTGTGCGAGTATTTGATGATGAAAAAGATTTTCACGAAATTAAAAATCTTTCAAAGAATATAAACGTTATAATAACAATAATAAAAGCGTTCTACTTTTTTTTTTCTATTATTCGAATATAATCTTCTACTATGTATATTCTTACTGGGTAAAAAAGAAAATAGAAAAAGAATGATTCATGGTATGTAGATAGATAAACACGAGAGATAAAGAATATTGACGATAGAAAAATGAAATTTATGGAGGATAAAAAGCTTTAGTGAATTCAGGCAATAAGTTATATATAAGAGGTAAATTCGGTAAGACGAATACGAAGCATAAGCTTCAGCGGTAATGAACCGCAGCTTGATTAAACCACGATTTGATCGCGTCATACGAAATTATGATAGACCCAATTAAACTTTCAGTAAAATTCTCATTACACATTGCGGTGCAGAAGCAGGAGCTCGTATAGTTGCCATTGCATTTCATGAAAGAGAGATAAAAAGAGAAAGATAACTTGCTCGTTTTTCTCGTTAATAATATCGACCGGTCGGTCTCGTTTGCACGAGAAAAAAGTATACCTTACAACAAATTTTTGCTAACTCTACCAACGCGTAGATATCAATTCGAAATACGAGGTATCCTTTAATCCTTATAAATAAAAAAAAATAAACGTACATTAACGATCATTAATTCCTTTTCCATAATAATCACGAATTTTTCTTTCCTTATATTATATAATTTTTCTGATCTATATCAATATATTTTATGATAACAATAGTTTTCTCATCTCTGTGATTTTATTTTATGAATATTGCAAATTCTTAATGTTTAAAATTTCTCAAATAATTATATTTATTATTCTATGATAATTTGACGTAATGAATATCTGAATTAAATATCACTCATCACTTTTGACGAATTACTTTAATTATTTATAAATACTTATGACAATGAAAAAACTTTTGATATTATTAGTTTGCTCCTTACTTTTAGATAGATATCATTGGTTTGTCACATTTCCACACAAAGTACTGTTATACAATGATAAGCACGGATGGATAACGTATGACTGATGGAAAGAGAAACTCGGTCAAATGGAAAAAGTACCAACGCCATTAATGACCGCAGGTGTACAAAGTAGCCTTCGAGTTTTTCTTAAGTTAAAAAGGACAAAAACTCACTGGGAGTTTCATTTCTCTTTTCAACTAGGAAAAGAGAAAACTAACTATATGAATAATATCGACGATGACAAGAAGGAAGATGATCTTTTAATAATAATCGCTTTTAATCGTTTCTTCGAAGCGAGCAAACTGAGAATTCCCTCAAGGCGATGTCGAACTTTCAAATTGATTCTAAATTATGCGATTAAAATTTCAAATTACCGAAGCTCACGGCCTCCGTCATGGTTGTATTATCATTCGAGATGTTACTTAAAAATTCCACGGTAGAAAAGCGGTAAGTTAATTACAAATAAGAGTACAAGCCTGTCCAATCCGGTGCTTCTCTCCCAAGAGAAATACAAGTTCTTCAAATTTTCATGATAGATAGCGTTAACTATAAAATATCGATCGTATTAAGGGAATAGTAAGAAAAACAAACAAAAAAAAAAAAAAAGAAAAAAAACGAGATCGTTTTTGTCTCCTCCGCGAAAGTTCTCCGCTAGAAAAAGAAAAAAAGAAAAAAAAAAGAAAAAAAAGAAAAAGAAAATAGATAAAAAAAAGAGAAAAACAACGAATCTTTCGTTCTTTCTTTAAGAAATCAAAAACTTCAAAACGAACCAACGTTCGATCTTTTAGGAAAGGGACTTGGAAATATTATGAGACAGATATGATAGTCGATGTTGTCCTTTAAGAAGGATCACGATATCCGGTTACTATTCAGGAAATAGTACTCGTTCTTCATAAGTCTCAGGGTCCATGCATGCAAGGACATAGCCGTTCGTTTTTCAGAAGCTGATCCTCGGAGTCAGGAGTAATAGCAGCTTTAAAGCCGAGATAGCGTTTGAACTTTCGGCTAAGTCAGCCCTGGCAACAGAAAGTCTTCGATATGAACTCACTCACTCTCTCTCTCTCTCTCTCTCTCTCTCTCTCTCTCTCTCTCTCTCTTTCTCCGAATACTCCTCTCTAACCCTCTCAACCATTCTCTTCCATCGTCGAACTCTCCTAAGCTCGCTTCAGGAACGATGGATGGTCCGAAGAAAAATCGAACGAATCGAGGAAGTAGGGGATAAATTCCTTTTCTTTTCTAATAATCCGAAGAAAGAACGACCGTAAGAAGCGAGGAGGACTAATCTGGTGGACGACGACGACGACGACGACAACGAGGACGAAGAAGACAACGACAACGACTCACGGCTTTCAATCGGTCTTCCAACGTCCCAACGACGGAACGGCGGAAAGGAAGAAATTGCGAATCCATCGTCTTTCACGTTGTCGTCTTGACTATCGAGAAAAAGGAATAAAGCCGGATTTTAACGCATGACCGACGCACTTTTCTCATCGGATTACTTCGACAATAGTTTCGACAATAGTTTAGTATAGTATCACTCGAAGACGTCTCGCTCGACTTAACGTAAAGCTTCACTCAATTTCTTACGTTTTAATAATCGAGATCTGCTCTCGTTGCTATTGTTATTATAAAAGACAACGAAAAATAGCGAAAAAAAAAAAGAGAAAAGAAGAAGAAGAAAAAAGTAAGAACATATCATTGTGTCCTTCGTAAGAATTTTATTTGCTAGTCAAAATTTACGTGCCGCACCTGCTACAACGTAAAATTGCCATAAAGCTGATACCGGTTATTGTGCAACCGGTGAGCGAATATTATTTTTGATACGTCCTATACTCACGGCGTACTCCATATACGAAAAAAGGTCTCAAGCAACGGGGAGAACGTAAATCAAACTCAATCGGCCATAATAAGGAAGCTAGACGGAGATGGAAATCAGGCATATCGATAACTCCCTTTTCGTAAAATTGTCACACACATTGCCCAATATTCCGATTTTTTACAACAGGAAAAATCAAGAAAATTTTTTTATCGAGGAATCAACGTGCAACGTAATATTAGAGATTAATTTTTGTTTAATGTAAAAAAAGGTGAAGTGAAAAAGCATAGAAGACAAACGAAATCCATTGTAATTTGAAGAAACGATAAGGAGGTATGTTGAAAACGAGCTCTCACGCTAGAAATTCGACTCTTTGTTTCGAAAAGTTTGAACGAACTATTTTCGCATTTTGGTTTCTAGTACTCGCATCTCGGGATCTACAGACAAGAGGTAGTTCAAGATCGTTATTCTCGATCGATGACATTACCGTAACTAAAATCGAAAAAGTATCTCGAATACGACTCCTTGGAGTCGTATCGAGAATCGTTTCGAATCTCGCGAGGGAACGAGATTGCTATTGGAATTCGTTCTCAACCAAAGCTAGTTTTCGTTTGGTCCTCGCGACGATGTAAGTTGTAACGATCGTTCGTCTTGGAAAATTGATTTTGAAAAGTACGAAAATAGAGCTACACGTTGAGATCTTTTACGTTTGAAAATCAATGTTTCAAAGTATCGATAGGCCGATTGAAAGGAAAAAAAAAAAGAAAAAAGAAAAAAGAAAAAGAAAAAGAAAAAGAAAAAAAAAGACAAGAAAAGAAAAAGAAGAAAGAAAAAGCTTAATTCGTGTTATTAGTTCTTCAATCTACGAGGGAAAATTTCAATGTACGTCGATATTACAGCTAACCACGAAATAGAATAACGCGATAATTAATGACAGACTTCGTTCATGTCTCTCTTCTTCTCTACTCCTCCCAATATCTAACTAAATGTGTAATAATGATTATTCGAGGTGAGCTTAATGCGGAATTTTAACCCGAATGGACGACAAAACTTTCACCCTTTAAAATTTTCACCCGAATACGAATGAGTTATTTCTAAAAACTTTCTTTTCTCTCCTTCTCTCTCTCTCTCTCTCTCTCTCTCTCTCTCTCTCTCTCTCTCTCTTTCTCTCTTTCTCTCTTTCTCTCTCTTTATATTTCTCCGTAGAAATTTACGAGGGTAAAACGCAAGAGTGTAAAAAAGCTGCTTCGGCTCGCGGCTAACGTTTGAAATCCACTACGAGTACGCTTAGTTTCGTTCGAGGAACGATGACAAAGTTTTTATATGTCTTCTCTCTCACCCCCAGGAAAAGAACGATTTCTCGCGAAGAACGATCATAAATTTCCATTTGCGCCATTTACCCCGAATCCACGGGATTGCCATTGGCTATCTATATAGGTTCTTATTGAACGATAAATATAGAATGTCTCAAAAGCACCAGGATTCGACGATAGGAGTTCGGGCTTCTTCTCGGATAAAACGTTGAGTTTATATCCTTTCTTATCTCACCTTTAATTCCATCATCGATGTAGGTAATCATTTATCCAGATTTCTGTCACCAACTATGAGAATAGATGAGATATCGATGATATGGAACAAAAAAAAAATACGTATAGTAATGATAGATATAATATATATATATTCATGTTACAATTTCACTAACGACGACTCGTTCTATCCGTTCTATTATACTAGTAATAAAAATATGAAATACATTTTGCCATAATATTGATATCATCGTTATCGTCTCTCGGCTTACTCGAAAGAAGTAGCATTATAATATTGCAATAGCAATAACGCTCATGCGTACACAATGGTGAAGAGTGAACGATACCAGGACGTACGTACTTTCGAAAATAGCAAAAGGGAAAGAAAGGGAGGGAAAGAGAGAAAGAGAGAGAGAGAGAGAGAGAGAGAGAGAGAGAGAGAGGAAAGAACCAACCGTGAAAGTTTTCCGATCGAATCGACGTAAAACTCTCGACGTAAAAGGCCGTTCATAAATGCGAACTTTCTCGATTCGCTTTGTTACGCGTTTCTACTGTACCGCGTACGTTTCATAACGTCGAAGGAACGACGGGGTGGTACAACGATCCACGCTCACGACTACTCCAACTCTTCTTTACCATTGGAATAAGAGGACTCATAGAAGGGTGAGGATGCATACCAACAAAGAGGATAGTAAAGGAGAGCAGAGAGAGAGAGAGAAAGAGATGTTGAGAGCGAAAACGAGGAGGATGCCGACCCTCTCTTATCGGGCGTCGAATTGCTAATCTTCGCTAAACTCAGCGAGCGGAAATCCAGTTAAGTGGATGTCGCGACAGTTACGGTAGTATACTAAGAGACACGAGGAAAGGGACAGGGACACGGCGGTATACGAGATCGAATTTCCTTTCGGACGTAGCAAAACTTGAGGGACAGTTTGGCACACGATACTACACCACTACCACCATCACCACCACTATCCACCCCACGTCTGTTATAATCCGCCTTACTTCGTCCTTCCTTCACCCTTATTACGAACCATCTCTATAGATTCTTCCTAATCTCCATTCGCTTCTCTAATTCGACTTTTAGTTCGAGTTATAGTTAATTCTGATCAAGGATCTTTCGTATAATCCTCCTCAATTTGGATATATATATATATATATAACATCAGAAATACTTTCACTGTGACTTATGTTAGTTATATTAATTTGCTTTTCTCTTTCGTAGGAAAGGGAAAGTTAATCGAGTAAACAAATAAAATATTACTTTTGATTATTCTCTTTCTGAGAATTCACCAAAGGTAAACATTAAGATATTCGAAACTGGTATTCATTTGGGGCAAGATTTTACTTTTCGTGAAATCTTCTTTAGACCCTCGATAAATTCCCCCTTATCGATTCTACTATGTGAATTTGCGATAGAATGATCAACCGTATCTTATTTAAGAAGGGATATAGAGGGAAGATGAGAAGACATCTAAACGAGATTAGGAAAAAAAGGAAGAAAATAGAGAAACGACCTTATGCCCTCAAGGACCATTTTTAAAAAGGGAAAAGCTTTGAAGCTGCCAACTGCATTCTCCTAATAATTGTAACTTTTGGTGAGAGGATTGTTTGAGGGTTAAGTACCTAACACTCTGGGGGTAATGCTCTCTCACTAATTACCGAAACGGCATACATGTGGGACTGCACAATGCCGTTCTCGCGCCGACTTTTACCACTACGAAGAGAAACAAGAACATACTTCTAGTCGCAAGAAGTTCGTGCATTGTCCTTGCATTAGAAGTACCACCAACCCTGAAATTAATTCTACCTCCTTCTCTGAACTCCTTGAAATTTATCGTAAAATCAATAAGGAAGATATCGATTAACTATCGTTTACCAAGATCTCGTCCTTTGTCCTATATAAGGAATACGAGATAGGTACTTCGTGAAGGGCTCCTTATCGTCCTGCTTTGTATGACTTAACCTGTAAAGCCGCACAAGATTCGAGATTACAAATACGCAGCCCTTTAAGTCTTCCCACGTGTCTCTCTATATCTCCATCTCCTTTCACTTTGGATACCATCCAAAGGAACGAGGACTAACCTCGAGGCTAACCGCCAAGCTTCTGTAAATTTCTAACGGTGAAACAATTCATTAGAATACGACTGGAGGCAACGACGAACAAACGTGTTCATCTCTAATACTGGAATTTTCTCTCTCTCTCTCTCTCTCTCTCTCTATATATATATATATATATATATATATATATATATATATTTCTTTCATGTTTCATGTATTATTATATAACGAGAATACGTTTCACGTATTATTATATAACGAGAAAAAAAACACTTTTTTTTCAAGATTGAACTATCTACATTAATACATATATTATTTCGATTTTTTCCAATGATAATTAGAGGATAGGAAAAAAGACGACAGGAAGGGAAGTGATAAAAAAAAAAAAAAAAGAATAAACGAAAACCGCGGTTGGATTTCCGATCACCAACCCAACCCAAACTGCGATATTTACTCTAAATTCGTGTAATCAACAACTCTCGGTCGCTATTTAAACTCCAACATCCGTATATGAACTTCCACGGTATCTCGGTATTCGATTTATCCCGATCGTCCGATTAAACCTAGCAAGATTTCTTTTTTCTCGAGAGATTGAAATCGATAGCGAGTTACGATCGCGTAGGAGGATCTAACTGCGAATTCGAGACGAGAAGAAAAAGGGAAAGAATGGTAGGAAACGATAAATGCGAGAGAGCGACGATAACTGATAATTTCGATGAAAATATCGGAGGACTATTGGACCGTATATTAATTCGAAATACCAAGTATCCGAATGTCTTTGTCGTTATTTAATGCGTTCGTATGCGTTTTTCAAAGTATGTATTTCTATGCATATATATATATATAATATATATATTTTTTTTTCTAGAGAAAGAGTGAGTTAAAAGCTAACGCTTCGTATACCGATTCAATCCGGAAGCCCCTCGAGCTTGCAAAACAGGCAAGTGTAACTCGGCAAACTTACGCTAGATACAGGCGTGTGCTCGCGAGCGAATGAAAGCCAGTCCATTCGTGCAGAGAGAGAAAGAGGGAAAGAGAGAGAGAAAGAGAGAGAGAGAGGAAGAGAGAGAGAGAGAGAGAGAGAGACACACGCAACCCTGCAGCGTGAGTCGATGGAAATTCGTGTGAAAACTAACAAGAGAAAGGGGTGATACGGTAATAGTAGTAGTGATGGTAGTGGTGGTGATACGGAAGGGTGTATGCTGACGCAAGAACACCTGCTGTTTGCATACACCTACCGAGTAATTCGATCTATCTTTGGACTGAAACTCTCTCCGAGTTTTTATATATATATATATATATATATATATATATATATATATATATATAAAACCAAAACAAAAGAAACAAAAAAAAAGCAGAGAAAAACAAAAAAAAAAATAAATAAACGCACAAAGCGATCGGCGAAAAATGTTTTCGGTCGAATCAGCGATCGCGTTTCCCGTATACGTCCTTTCTGTCTACCTGTTTTTCACTTCCGCTTTCGCATTTTAAGCGCAACTACTCGATGGTACTCGGCGAGACCCGATCGCTCGGAAATTGGACGGCTCGATTTCCTTTCGAACGCTACCGAATTTATAGTTCTTCGTTTTAATCGAAAAACCAACCGACCAATGTCCTATTCGGCCCATTTTAAACTCCGTAACTCCAGGAAAAATGTTGTTTCTTTTTCTTCTTCTTTTTCTTCTTCTTCTTCTTTCTTTTTTTTCTTTTCCCCCCACCCTTTCTTTTTTTGCTTTGTAACGCCCGAGGAACGTCAGCTTGACTCGTAAAACGCAGCTATACGATTTTCAAGACGAATCTCATATATCAATGCCGCCGATTCTGAAGGCAAAGCTCTTTGGGGACCAACGTAATTGGGATTCTCGGAGGACAGGAGATTTCGAACTTTCTCTACCGTCCTTCTGTCTGTCTCTCTCTCTCTCTCTCTCTTTCTCTCTCTCTTTCTCTCTCTCTCTCTCTCTCTCTCTCTCTCTCTCTCTCTCTCTCTCTCTCTCTGTCTTTCTCTCTCTTTCTGTCATTGTATTCGTCTTTCCTTCGTGTAAGATAATTTTTTCATATATGTCAAAGGGAAAGAACAATTCCAGCGAAATTATTTTACCATCCATCGACAATCTTCATCGAGAATAATCGTCCAAATTCTTATTATTTAAAACTGACGTTATAAAATATTATATATGTCAATAACGATATTTCCAAATGTAAATATTTTCCTATTCGATCGGCAATGAATTAAGATTAATCTAAAATTCGTTTAATTAATGTCCTTAAATTCGAACGTTAATTAAAACGAAGTACAATAAAAATATACGGATGTACCAATGCAATTGGTCCAATACCGTGCCATAAACCGTGAACACATCGGGATTATAGTCGAGAACTCACGAAACGTTTTATTCGTTAGCCCTTTATCTCTATTTCTCTTCCTTCTACGACCATCCAAAGAAGAAGAAGAAGAAGAAGGAAGAAAGAAAAAAACGAAAGGAAAGAAGAAGGATAGCCGAGTACCAAGCTCGTTCCATTTGTCAAGAGTAATTTGTCCGTTTCCATTTTGTGCATTTCACGCTACTACCGTATTAAAGAAAGATAAGGTTGGCATAAAACGCGGTGACGAGGCCAATTAATCGTTCTCACCTTTCACCATGATTTCCTCCTTTGTTTGGCCATCGTCATTCACGTCGATCTTGCGTATTTTTCATTTCTCTTCAATTCTTCACGTTATTCCTTCATTCTTTATCGTTTCCTATGTAATACATTCAAAGAAATAAATTCCATGTCTGTTAAGACAAAAAAAGAAAAAAAGAGGAAGGATATATGTTAAAAATATGACATTAAATATAAGAATAAGTATACATGATTAAGAATTGTCATAACGATGGAATAGTATAAGGAGATTAACGTAAGAAGATTAGCATTTCAATATATAGAATGAAAATGGAAGAAAATAGTTTTCCTTGCATATATATATATACATATATATATATATATATATATATATATATATATATAAAATATATATATATGTATTTAATATAGATACATACATATATACTCGTACATAGCCGTATGTAACAAGAGAGTTAATTCTCACATTCCGCTCGCTTTTTAGAAAGAGCTCGCTCATGTGTATCCATTAGTGCTTGATAAAATTAAGTCTATAGTAGAGTATGCTCGTATTTCTATCCCAATATTAAATTCCTCTCGTTGAATTTTACAACTTACAGAATCTATCCTCGGATCTCGATATTCCCAATAGATGTTACATCGATATTCCGTATGCGTCCCTTTATGAATCCTTTCCATATTGACGATGTTATCCGTCATACGTATACACAATACACATCTTTTTTACCTCAAGTACATTTGTTTCAACCGATAATAATTAAGCAAAAGAGAAAAAGAGAATGAGAATGAGAGAGAGAGAGAGAGAGAGAGAGAGATAACTCGACCGAGCATGGCGTGGAACAGAGTATTCATAAAGTCCAACTACAATGTAGTGTGTAACCGCTAGAGTCAGCTTAAGGGCTAGTACCTTAACTAACGTAACAAACAAAAGAAGGAACATTTAACAGGCGAGAATGCGCGCTCTTCCGACCTACCCACTTTCCATGCTTTTCTCTTTTGCCAGGATCCGTCAAGCGCGAGAATCTCTGCTCGTAGGATTCTCTCTGAACCGACCATTCTTTTACGCTCAAGTTAACTCCTCGTGTACCCTTTAAGTATAGAAGTACATATGTATATACCTAAACAAATTACAGAGAGGATCCTTTCAATGCGTTTTATCTCGCATAGAGATAGCGGAGATTTTCTACCTTTAAAGATTTTTAGTCGTTCATTCCCTTTCATCTCGCATATAAAGTAGATAAAATTACCAACATATATTTCATATATACTTCAGTGGTTGTAATCATCAACGAGAGATTATAAAATTCATTATTGAAACCATTTGTCGATGATAAATAAAATCGAGTATTCACGAGAGTTCGTATATCAATGAGAAATAGATACATACGTACGACATAGCTTGTAATTTACACCATATCACATGTGTTACATACTCGTGTAATTCGAATCGTTACACGTTAATTGGAAGTTAAATTTAACGAATGGTAGTTGATAGTTTACGAAATGACCCGATCCATAAAAGATTCAACGTGGCCTCAGATCTCCGATTTTCATGTATATTTGATAAAGTATAATGATTTTTTAAATATTGTTAATGCATAACTACCTGCGATTTTTGTTCAAAGAAAAATTTCACGAACGACATACATACTTACATAAATAGGTATGAAATAAAATACCTAGTGTCGAGATGACACGTTATTTTCCAAAGTGAAAAATCTCTAATTACCATTCTTAATGTCGGTCGACGGAAAAATATCGATTTGTTATCGACCTGAGCGAAACAATTAGAATTAATATTGTCGATATATACGCATATACGATTATATGCGTATATGCTCATATTACAAGGGAACACGCGAATGTATTCGATATTTTGTTTTTTCTTTTTCTCTTCTTTCCTTTTTTTCCATCCTATTAATGTTCTTATTTCCGACGCGGTAGTATTATCAAAGAGGTCCATGCTAGTCGACTCACTTCCATCCTAGTGTCCTAGAAACGTTCAATAAACCGATACGAGAAAAGCAGGAATAAACGACATATTAATTTCAAAAAACAAAGATAGTAAAGTGTCTTATCGAACGAAAAAAAATGGATATATACATAGAGAAAGAGAGAGAGAGAGAGAGAGAGAGAGAGAGAACATTTCAAATGCAAAATTGTCCGGTAATTTATAACATTCGATGTCGAGTCGCTTCTGCTCACTCGAGAAACGAGAATACATCGTCGAGTTTCGCGATAAAGTAATAACATATGTGTGCACATACGTGGTACAGCGTTTTCCGGTAGAAAACGAATGATGAAACGGATGAGTGAGAGAGAGAGAGTGAGAGAGAGAGAGAGGAGATAGAAAAAAAAATATAGTAGCACGTAGCCCGGCAGGCTCGTCAAACGAAATCGTTCTCTTTATCTTCTGCTTCCAGAGCCCTACGCCGCCGCAATACGTATTCTGGTATCACAATAACCGGATGATAAACTACGACACCTCGCGGGGCAGCGTCATCGTACAAACCGATCCAGGACCAACC
Source organism: Vespa velutina (assembly GCF_912470025.1). NCBI lineage: Eukaryota > Metazoa > Arthropoda > Insecta > Hymenoptera > Vespidae > Vespa > Vespa velutina. The sequence goes on from NC_062189.1 coordinate 14,895,356, forward strand.
CAGAGTCGACTGACGATACGCCAGGCCGTAGAATCGGACACCGGCAATTACACGTGTAACGCGTCCAATACCAAGCCTGCATCCATCTTTGTCTTCGTTACCGAGGGTGAGTATATTTATGTACATACATACATATGTATTAGCAGTCTAACTAAAATAACATAAACGTATCGTTTCGCACAATATATATTCTTAAAAAAGGATTAAAAAAAAAAAAGAGACAAGAGAAAAAAGAGAGAGAGAAAAAAGCGAAGAAGAAGATGAGAAAGAAGAAGTAACTAATCTTAGTCATCATTCGGTAGTGATTAATGTCCTTTCATATATCATGTATAAAAGAGAAATAACAAAGAAAAAGAAAAAGAGATAATAACAAATGGACATCTTCGTGAATTCATAAAAACGAAACAACAATACTCGGAATCCAAAACGCGTACGTTATACGTTTCACCTTTTACGATAATTAAGAGTGAACGCGATAACGTAACTCCCTCGAGGTATTCACCAACCTCTCGGAGAATCGTTGATTTATTTTTCTACTATTCTTAGGGGAAGGAAAATTAATGAAAAGTTCGAAATACATTGAAGTGTTCCACCAGTGTAGATAACGGGAGAGAATAAAACTCTCCAGACACTATTTATGATTAGAAAGGAATTTAATGTGTATTTATTCGTAGAGAAGAAAAGAAAAGAAAAAAAATAAAAAAGAAAAAAAAAAAAAAGAGAAAAATACGAATATAATAGCCTTTAATGAAAGATAAACGAAAAAGAAAAGATATGACCGTTTATAAAATGTGATTAAAAAAAATTAACATTTCGGTGAATAAGTAAGTGAACATCTTTGAATCGGCTTCTTACACGTTAATAAGTATTTACGAGAGGATGAGAATAAATAGATTACGATGAACAAAGAGGCATTAGAAAGGTATTAAAAGTAAGACCCTTCAACTTCCGAGTATGCTTGAGTACATACATATGTACATACGTATGTTGTACGTATGTATGTTGTACGTATGTATATATATATATATATATACGTACGTATTTATGTATAGACGTATATACGAATATATATTTCTGATCCGATTAAACGAAACTGTTTCACGCGTTGCACGAGAAACAACTTAAAAAAGGTCGAAATATATTCATCGAGGTAACTAAGGTTACGCGTTTCCACTTTCCCCTGTAACCAACTCCCCCCCCCCGGTCTTATAGCAAGCTTTATATTAAAATACAAACATCGTCTGTTATTATAACGTGTACTCTTTTCTCGGTAGCCCTTAGCCACTTTTTTCCACCAAACGAAAATACACTTGAGCAAGCAAAAAACCACTCTCTTTCGTTATTTCTCCCATCGTAGTTCATTAAACGAAATGACAAAATGTAGTAACTTGTATGTTATATAAATAAGTACATTTGTTAAAAATTTGTAAATAATGTAAATCACGAGGTTCTTTCACGATTCGAAGGAGTAACACAAAGAAACGTGTTCTTTTTTTTTTCAAGCAATTGTATGTGTGTGTGTACGTGTGTGTACGTGTGTGAATACTACAAAAAGAAACAAAGTGACATATTACTCGTTAAATTTTTTATCAACGCACAAGACACGCTCTCATAGAAGCAAAGGGATATTTTTAAAAATAATACGTGCTTTAATAGGCGCTCCAATAAGTTTCTGGATGTATATGTGTGTATCGGTGTGGGTGTATGGTGTACATGCGCATACTCACGCACATAACTCGTCTCAGCGTCAGGAGATCGAACGTGTTGGGATCCACGCCCCACCAGGAGCACTCGAGCGAGCTTGCAGAGAGAAAGAGAGATAGATAGAAGAGCTTCTTCGGTCCTTCGACGATCGATCACTTCGATGACCTCCCCTAGCGTGCCTCTCTATTTCTCACACACTCACACATTCTCCCTCTCTCGTATATTCTACACATACACACACACACACACACATACTATATATATATATAGTATATATCCATGTTTTTCTACGTACAATATATTGTACATATCTATATACATACATACATATATATATATGTATGTATGTATATATGTATGTATGTATGTATGTATGTATATATATATATGTTTAATATATATATATATATATATATATATATATATATATATATATATGTTTAATTCCTTCTTAATGAGACTCAAAGCTAACGACAAAGGCTTGACGAACAAAAAACTTCATTCTCTCTCTCTCTCTCTCTCTCTCTCTCTCTCTCTCTCTCTCTCTCTCTCTCTCTCTCTCTCTCTCTCTCTCTCTCTTTCACTCTCTCTTTGTCGAAATTCTTGGGGTTGACACAAAAAAAAATCGTAATCGGCTCGTTCAAAGGGCAGAACGGTTCGCTGTGAAACCCTCATAATCGACCGAAGAAAAGAGGAAGGAGGAGTTGCCTTGTCGGAAAAGCTTAATTAGATTACGAAAAAAACAAAGGGGTCGAGGGTGAAAGGATCATCTTGATCCTTCGAACGATGTAATCTCAAGAATCGTGAGGGATAACAAGACTTGCCCTAACTTTTGTCTTTTGGTCTTCTAAACATTCGTTTGGTTTCTTATATATATATATATATATTTTTTTTTTTTCTTCATTAGATTTTCTTCTTTACTTTCTGTTTTTTTTTTCTTTTTTCTTTCTTTTTTTTGATTTTTCTTTTTTTTCATGATTAAAACTTACGACAAGGAAAGTTACTTGTCGACTTTATAAATGTTCATTTATTTTTTCGATCCCTTTCATATTCTTCACTTTCAAAAGATCGATTCGAACTAGGACATAATCGATTTTTTTTTCCTTTTTTTTTTTTCTTTTATTTTCTTTTTTTTTTCTTTTATTTTCTTTTTTTTTTTTTTCTTCTTCTTCTTTCTCGTCTTTCTAGATGGTATTACCTGAAGTATAAAGGTCAGGCGTGATCTTCCATCGCGAGATAAGACGTTTTCTCTATCTCCCCTTGCACAGGACCAAACTTAAGTCCAAGACGATGCAAAGGGTGAACGAGGAAGCTCCAGCTCGCCTTTCGAAGCTCGTACCGAGTGTCCATGAAAAAGTAATGAGAGAACGCTGCAAAGGTTGCTTCGTAGTTTTGCTCGTGTTACTCTACTTGAAAGGAGGAAAAGAGAGAGAGAGAGAGAGAGAGAGAGAGAGAGAGAGAGAGAGAAAGAGATAGAGATAGAGATAGAGATAGAGAAATAAAGAGAAAGAGAGAGAGAGAGAGAGAGAGATATTTAGTCGACCTAATTTCAATTCGAACCATTTCCCGATGGAACGTTTATGAGAAAACGAATTCTATATGAATGTACATTCAAACGTAACACAGAAAATCTTAATTATTTAATCACTTTTTCATTAACATTCTAAATTCATTTTAACGGTGATTCATGTATTTGTTATTATTGAATTATAACAGATGAAAGAATAGAATTTACATCGTTTATAGAAACCGCATACTTTAATCGATTCCAACGATTTTCAATAGATGAATAATCAAATGAAATATTATTATTTCACAAAACGAACTTTTCATTCGGATACTTGTAATACATATATATGTATATATGTGTATGTATATATATATATACATGTATACGTAGTTTTCATCCAAGTAGATCTCCGTTAGATGTACACATTCTGATGAAATTTTGAAGACACCAAGTCCATTATGGCGTCGCCTCACAGACCACGAATTTCGCGCGTGTACTAACGTCCTGTACCTACGGCGCCATATATACACAGAGGATCGTAATTCACGCTCTCCCGGGAACATATGGGCGAACGGCTCGCCGTAAATTACGGTAAAAATGTGCATGCGCTCGCGCTTCACGAAGGACACGTATACCCGATGAATGTTGCAAATCTGAAGGCCCCGGAGCTTTGCGTCATGAATCCTGATAGTACACGTAGGAAAACGTGACGGCTAAGAAATCACGACCTTCTTTTTTCATTTCTCTTTCCTTTATTTTTTTCTTTTTTCTTTGTTCTAACTTTTTTATTTTTTTATTTTTTTTTTTTTTTATAACCATCTCGCAAAATACCAACTCGTTTTCAACAAATCCGAATAAAACAAATTTTCTACTTTGATATTTTGAGTAATAAATATTATAATCAAACGCATATACAATTTTAAGTCAAATCGATGAAATTTGCTACATAATTTAAAAGAGTATTAATTTGCAATAAATAATAAACGTATTTAAGTACATCGTCGATAAATGCAAAGCTAATGATACGCGCATTCGTTTAATTGATTAAATTTTTTAATAATCTTTATTGAAGAATAATAGTAAAAACGGATAATATTAATACGAACGTATATTGCACGAATTATAGTATAAATTATAACATATTTTATTTATTATTTTTAAGTTATCAAAGAGATGTTTTTTATATCAAGTAGATCACTTAATAGAATATTACTTTCCGTTATGGTCCATACACGGCAATACTATTACATAAAGATAATTAATAGGTACTTTAAAGGATCGTTTTCTATCAAAGTCGAAAAATTACGTGATTTATTTCTATTGATATAATACTTTTGATATTAATTTCTTTCATGTTTCCCGTTAGGAATCCTTCGATATCGTTTCATTGAATTTCCTTTTTCTCTTTTTAGAAACTTTGAACTCGGTCGATCGATGTTGAAAGAAAACGTAAAAAGTCAAAATGATCGTACAAAAATTGTCGAACGCCAATTACTACTCGTTCACTTTCTTAGATTAAAGCGAGAAGCTTAAGGCTCTTTGAAGACTAAAACACGGAAGCCTTACGCATTATACCGGCCCAGTTGTCAGACTGCGAACGTCCCTTTGTGCTTTGGTACACGTCTTCTATAATGCTGTAGCGGCGACGTAATTGACAAAGTTTACGTCGACTCTTGTTCATAAATCTAGAACTCATTTAGTTTCGAAGATCTCCACTATTTGATCAGGAAGTTGAATTAAACCGCTTTATTGTCAGACACCAGCGTCGATATTTCCCTCCTTTGAGTTCCAGAATATCAATTAAAAGTGTTATCAAGAAATTGATCACAAGAATAGAACGATATAAATAATTTCACGAAAGGAGAACTACACTGTGTTTGTTAAATAGTAATGATCTTCATATGTATTTATGTATGTATATATATATATGTATATATATATATATATATATATATATATATATATATATATATATATTTATGTATGTACTATACTATACTACACATATGGTATAATATATATATAGAGATATATTTGGTCGAAGGTCGTTAAATCGAAGGTTTCTTAGTTTGCCGCAAATCACAGTACCCTTACTTTCCTTATAGCTTTACCCTAGCCGAATTTAACTTTCCGATTAATTAACGTAGGGTCTCCCAGGCGAGATATAAGCCAAGAACGAAGTTAAACCGAGATAGCCGTTCAGAGTAAAACATTTTGTATGGGACGCCGGCAACACCGGTTGCCTAGAAAAAAAGGGTACTTGAGCTAACTAAGCGGAAAGTTAACGTAATTCTTGCGAAAGTCCGAACAAAGCGAACTAACAATGAGTCCGTTTGCGGGAGACTCGGAAGCGTAACGAGAAGAACTCGAGGGACAAAATATCGGTCCGGTCGACGATTACAACCTTCCACAATTTTCCTATAGCATGAATTTCCTTCAACTAGATTCATCGTCTCTTTTCCTTCTTCTCCTCCTACTCTTTCTCATCCTTTGAATTATACATCGATCACGAACGATCGGGAGAATAATGAAATAATGAATTACATTTCATTCATCTAACCGATTTGCCATCGTTCTCGCACACAGGGGGAAAAAAAAAGGAGCTCGTTTAAAAATTGCATTAGATTCGATTATCGACAACGTATCTATGCTCGTACGAATTTTAAACTTATTCTCGTACATCCTTTCATCTTTTTCCAACGTCACACGATGTCCTATATCATCGATCATAAAGCCAAAGGATATAGTCAATGTATCAATTAAAATTAAAAACCTAAATATCTAGGTTACTTTATTGAATAGAACAATGTATCTGATATAGAATATGTTTAATTATAAAGAAAAAAAAAAATTAAATATAATGAGAATATATTTTAAAATATAGTCACAAGGCAACCTAAAAACATTTTGAATTTTTCCTATTACAAATGAAAAGAATATATTATATCGACGTTATTTACGCAATTCGATCGAACGATAGTTTATCCTAATTCACAGTACACTTTACATTCTTTAAAGAGAAACAAAAAAAAAAAGAAAGAAAGAAAAGAAAGAAACAAAGAATCTTATGGAACATTGTGCACAGTCAATCGTCGAATTTATAGAACTCCTACTGTCCGAATCCAAATAAGAAAAGAAAACAAAGGTTAAAGGTAGATTAACGGAAGCAATGAGAGGATGAAGGTTAGAAAGGGGATGAGAGGGTGAATCGGAGGATATGGTCAGCGACTTTGATCAACGACTGTACCGAACCATCCGAGCTCTCGATCCTGTCGGACCTTCGTCTCGCAAACTTTAATTTAATTACTCTTCTCTTATTCGATCCTCTCTATTTTTTGTTCCAGGTGACAAAATGGCGGCGATTCAACGCCGCAAAACGTCGGCCGCGAGGAAGATTCTAAACGAAATGCTGCTGACGACTATGCTCGCAGCCAGTCTCGTTCTGGCACGATAAACGATTTCATTTTGAAATGTCTATAATTATTTAAATCCGTACGACTACTTCCATTTGCGATAGGTAGGTTACACCAGTCCGCGTTTTTAACGAGTATTCATGTCCTTTCTTCTTCCATTCATACTTTTTATCATAACAAATTTTCTTCTTTTTTCTCGAATTTATTCCATTTTTTGATTTTTCTTTTCTACTTTCTTTTCTCTCATTCTCTCTCTCTCTCTCTCTCTCTCGCTCTCCCTCCCTCTCCCTCTTACTCACTTTGTCTTTCTCTCTCTCTCTCTCTCTCTTTCTCTCTCTCTGTGTCTCTCTCTATTTTCTTTATTTTTTTTCTTTCACATTTTATTCCATCTCGAGATCGCCGTCGGTCGGGTCTAATCGGATATGCGAGATTTTCGTGGAAGATTATTCGATTGCCTGCCATGAGTCATTACGTGTAAGACCGGCACGCGACTCGAATTATGTAAATAAAATACGCGTTGGTAATCGTAATCGTTGCACCACGACAGCCCAATTGCGAGCTTTG
>NC_062189.1:14907546-14955046 GCF_912470025.1 Vespa velutina
TATACATTTTCCAACACGACGAAATTACTCGTGCGATAATGAAACTTGTCGCTAAAGAAGGGAAAAAAAAAAAAAAAGAAAAAAAGAAAATAAGAGAGGTAGAGAGAAAAAGAACGGTCTGAAAAATGGCGGCTTTGTAACGTACGAAGAAAGTAAATTACGATAACGAGTAGAAAGATTAGCGCACGGTTTGCGGCGCCGTTTTATAATCTCATCGTTAAGATATACGTTAATAAATTTCCTTAATTCGTCCATGAAAAGATGAAAAGATTAAAAAGAATCTAACGCGCTAGTGAACTTTAGCATTTTGAGCTCTCTCGATAATTAATTTTCGTAAATGTCATGAACGACGAGAAAGCGACAACGATAAAACCAACGTTATATTATACTTTCTATTCCATTATCTATACCTTTCTTATAGCTACAAAACAAAAGATTCCTTATAGCTATAAGAATGCATATGAAAATTATATATTCCTTGATGGCAAATTGTTAACATGTTTTATATTCGACTAAATTGATTTTATAAAATCGAACTCGAATCAAATTCGTTGGTTATGAACGAGAGTGAATGTGTGAATGAACTTGGCGAGTATACAACAAGACCGATCGGGTTGACCTAAATACATTCTTTACCATAAATCTGAAGGACATATACGGGGCAAAATCCATTGGCGAGGAATCTTCCTATCTCAAATTTTACGAATCCTCTTCGTTTTCTCTTTCTCTCTCCTTCTCCCTCTCCCTCTCCCTCCCTCTCTCTCTCTCTCTCTCTCTCTCTCTCTCTCTCTCTCTCTCTCTATCTCTGTTTGTATTTTCAATCGATCGATAAAAGAATCTCCAAAGAAATTTTTACGAGACAAAATGAAAGAAAATTTAAATGGTGCGTCGTTCACGTCGTAAAAAAGAATCAACGTTCTCTCTTCCGGTTTCCACTCGACAAAAAATTCTAATTACTAATCGGCTCGTCTATTCCTCGGCACGTAAGGAACGTCAACTTTTAAGTCGCGTCCCTAATCGCGCGAAAATGTAAAAAAAAAAAAAAAGAAAAAAAAAACAAAAAAAAACAAAAAAAAAAGAAAGGAAAAAAGACAAAAAGAAATAAAAAATAAAGATTACTTTAAAGACATAACGCAATACGTGTAATTAAAATGTTTTTAAGTAATCTTTATTTCGAAGAATTGAAAAAGAAATATGATGAATATAGGAAATAAATAATACGATCCTTTTATGTATCCTGTTAGTAACGTTATACAAAGATTTATTACGTATCCATGTAATTTTAAGGACTATAAAGAAAATACGTGTGTATACGTATATAAATATATACATATATACACGTATATATATATATATTGTATGTAAGAAATGAAAAATGAAAGGAAAGAAGACAAAGCATTCGCGTAAAAGTGATTAGAGTGAAAAAAAAAGAAAGATGCATAATGGCGAGAGTTCAAAGAAAACTAGCAGCGTTATCAGCGATTTTTATTAGAGACTCCTTAATTGATAAATCGTGTGACAAAAAGAAAAAAAAAAAAGAAACAAATCAAATCTTTTTTTGAACCGTTTGACTTTTGCTTATATTCTTATTGTACACAGATAAACATTTATAATCAAACTTTTAGTAATCCATTCTGTTGTATGTATCTATGTACGTACCATGTTAATCCAATATTTAACAAAAGTGAAGCGCCTTAAGCGATGAAGACTTCAATGTTTACGTATCGAGCTATAAATATTTTCGTATATTATTATAATATATCATCAGCCTTCATTGTGAAAAACATGATTAGACTATCTTTTCTTACATTATATCGCACATATGAGAAATATTATTATAATTATAATACGATACACTAGACGATACTTTCTTAATGTTTGTCAAAAAAAAAAAAAAAAAGAAAGAAAGAAAGAAAAAAGAATAACAACTCGACAATTCGATCGTTTTCATAAACGATCGAGATGATCGATCCGTTCAGAATTAGTCCATAAAAGGAAACGTTCATTTCTCTTTTTTCTAAAGCAATAATTAGATCTTACGGGTCGCAAATATACATCTACACATATCCAATTCGACGAAATGTTTCAGAGCTTGATACGATGAACGATAAAAACATGAAAAAATTATGGACCACCGAATATAAAAATGAAAAGTCTTCGATCTTATACGTGATCCTCGCTAAGTTTACAATTTAAAAGAAGTTGCCCTCCTTCTATCCCAAACCCTCTTTCTTCCCATTCTATGTTCTACAGGATAAGAGAAATCGTTTTGATCAAGACCCTTTTAGATGATCTAGAATTCCGTGGAAAGGGAAAGAGAGAAGAGTAGATCCCTCCTCACTCAAAGAAGGCGATTTATATCTTATCTCGACATGTAGTCTCTGATCGCGTTGCGTAACTTTGACGATGACATATGAGAAAGAGAAAAAAAGATAACTAATATTAAATATAAAAACACACTCGCCGAGCGGGCAACCGAATTCTCATTCATGAGTTTGGATCTCTCGAAGAAGATACGAAAGGAGAATGATTAATAAATAAAAGAACAAAAAAGAAAATGAAAAAGAACTCCGAGACCCGGCGACGAAAAAACGAGACGTATCCCGCGCGACTTTTACGTACCAAGAATTTTCTATTGCGTCATCTTTACTGTTCGTTAATAAGATTAATTAAAACATACGATGTAATTAATACCAAAAATAATAAGATGCGATACGCGTCAAACCGAGCGCAAACATTCGTTTCGTTTGCACTTTGTTTGGCCGATATCGCATTGATTAGGCTATCGATCTAGGATCTAATCGACATTAAGCTAAGATGATAATGTAACGATACATTATACGATGGAATTTCGAATTAATTCTTGAAGAATTAAATGATAAACACTCGCAACTTAATGAATTTCTCAGTATATGTCTGCAGTCATGTATTATAGAGAAGGAAATGATTCGATTCAATAAAAACATATGAAATCCTATTTGTCTAGTCATTCTCTTTTTTAAATCGATCTTTACATCGCGACATTCATAGAGATATAAATGATATATGTAAATATTTGTTAAAAAAAATATCTTGAAAAGTATAATTGCACTTTATTATAATATTCATTTCCAGGTCCCTTCACTATGTTTTTGCCACTCACAAAAAGTAGACAAAGGATCAACAAAATTTATAACATTACATGTATAAATTATTACACGTTTTGTAATAATTCGAATGGATGCATACGCATGGAAATTGTTTCTTATGTTAATTTCACTGTTCTAAGTTTTATCGGTACTGATTTTTTTTTCTCGTCGTAAACGATACTGTGTTTCTAAAACTAGTGTTTTAATAACATTGTCTTCTAACGATTATATATATGCATATATATCTACAAATACGCATATATATTTTTTTTTTTCTTTTTTTTTTTTTTTTTTTTTTTTTATTCATATATAATATAAAGAATCTTACGTTATAAGCATAATAGGTAATTAATTTAAAGCTGCAAAAAGTCTCAGCGCCATTTACATTTTATTCATTTTTACAGTACTTTTGTGCACCTCCACGGTTCGCGCAACATATCTAAATGCATACGAAAAAATGTAATGCCTAATTTTTCTCTAGACATAATTAATAGCATATACACAGCTTTTTACAGCTCAGAAACAATTAATAGAAATTATTTAATCTTTTTTCTTCTTATTTTTCTTTCTTTAAGCAGCTGAACCCTTTTGCAGCTGTGATAATTCAGAACTTTATTCCGTATTATATAATATATCTAAATAACAAAAAATATATAATATTTTACAGTACCATTAAATTATAATAACTGTAAATAAGTTGTTATCTGTATGCGGAGCGCATAACAGATTTAGCCATGGCAACTGACAAATTGGATCACTCCTCTCGAAGTACGGATAGACATTTCTTAAGCAATTCTGCGTGCGCCTATCGTTAAATAAATGTTGAGTAAATTATCTTATGAGATATGTGCTCTTTACTTTATGTGTGTATATATATATATATATAATATTAAATACTTACTTTAGCATGTTTTATTTCAAGTTCTGTTAACTCAATGAGGTTCTTTTTAAATGCTGCTACACGTCTCGTTTTAAAATCCGTTAATTCTGAAACAAATAATTTTACTCAAAGAAGAACTATATAACATAACGCGGATACGAATTACATACCTTTTTTACCCTTTTCAGACATTTGTTCGAATTTTTCACATGCCTCGGTTTGAGCTTGTTCTGCCTTGATTAACAAAAATATAAAACTTCAGTACACAAATAAATTTCATTTTTAATTCACTAATTTAATATCTGTTATATATAGCAACGTTTAAAGTATATCTTTCTTATTAAATTTCAGTGATAATTTCTAATAAATATATCACTTTTAATAAACATATTTAATAACAATTATGATTTTTGTCATTTACAAATCATTATAAAAGATTGAAGACTCAGTTTTATGATACACTATTCTGTATTTTAAACTGAAAATTAAATATTGAAAAGAATTATCATGTGTATATATATATATACACATATATATATGCATATATACCCATGACAATTCATTTCTATAAACTCTTAAATAACAACATGCAAATTTAAATCATGCATAACATTTATTTGCAGTCTCTGCTTTTGTGCAATATCTAAATTATGATAATTATCCTGCTTAAAGAGTATTTATTCGATTACATATTTTGAAATAATTCAAGAAAAAGTAATATAAATACATTCTCATAAATATGAACTACGTAATGAACTCTAGCAGGATAATTGTGCAAAAAATATTTTGTATGCATCATAAATACTTCGCGTACTGCTTCTCGTAACTATAAAATGTAAAATGATCTTATTAACGTTCATATATGATACCCGATTAACTTCGATAGAATATGTATATATCTATATAATGTATATCTTAAAAAAAAAAAAAAAAAAAAATAATAATAATAACAATAATATAACTCGCAAATATATAGCAATTCAGATTATTAAGCGATATAGCAGAACAATGTATGTATGACACAAATAAAGAGAGACACACCTCAGCAACTTCCAGTGCCTTGAAGTGCAAGAAAAATTAAATTGCTTATTAGAAAATATGGTACGTTAAATTTAAATAACATTATAGTGTTTCCGTATTTACATTAAAATTCTTTTTCCTTTGAATTCATTTATCAAATATACGCAATTTGATCTTGAAAAGGAAATAATGCTCAAAGACCTTTTTCTTTACAAATAAACTTTTTGAATGAACATTTTTATCCAATAATTAAAAATAGAATTTTCTAGCAATACTTAATTCCGTTTTAATAATAAATTTATATAAAAATTCGATTAGAAATATATACTCACTGCATGTACGTCCTTATTTTTGGCACGAGCTTTTTCAAGAGCACGATTTGCAGATTCGTATGCGTGCAAAGCTTTTAACCTTCTAAAAAGAAGCCTTTTTGCTGCAGCAGTATCCCTCATGTAATAACGAAGAGTATCAGACAATTTCAAATCCTCGTCGGATGCTACTCGTCCTTCGACTTTCTATAGTATTGTAAAATAAAAAAATATTAAGAATAAAGAAGGTAAACAAATTTTATGCAAAATTTATATTGCTACTTCTAAATATCAGCTTACCCGTAATTTTTCAAACGTTTCTGCAATTTTTGTTAAAAATTTCTCTAATTTGCCAGGATCTATTGTAGCTAATTGTAAAAGATTAGTAGATATTTTTATATATGAATCTGCTACGTCTTTATGCTTTGCAGTTTGACGATCTGCACGACTCGTTGCTTCCTTTAAATTCTGATGATACAATTGTAGAAATGTCATTTCTTGATCAAAAAAGTCATTTACATCTTTTACAGTTGCCTGCAAATAATATTCATCCGTAGTTTTGGAAAAAGATTTCACTAAACCACCAAACATTTCCATTTTATTTTTTCCTAAAAGCAAAGGCATAATTTATCTTTGTTAACATTGCAGAACTAATACTAATTGTAAGAGAAAAAGTGTCTTATTTATTATTTCCTTTTATTTTATAAATTAAATTTTTCTGAATACAAAATTTTTACCTCTGACACAAAGATCTTGATCATATTCTAGAAATACTCTAAGATTGTGATCATTTAGAAAAACTGGATGATGTGCTAATCTTGTTAGAAACATTTCATGCATAGCAACAGTTTTCTTGAAAGTAGCCAAATATTCTCTATAAAGATCACATATCTATTATAAATGTATACTATGTAAAATATATATTTAACATTTTGTTGAAAGAAATGTACAACTTACGCTTCTAATTCTTGTTTCATTTTGTTAAATTCTTCTCTTGTCATGTTACCTTCACCTTCTCCAAGTTTTTGTAATTTCTCACGAGATGCATCAAAGTCTGGTCTTGGTGGACATGGTGGAATCTATGAAATTATAGGTTATAAATTTCTATTACTTTTATAACAAATGAAGAAAACTCAAAAGTGATAATTCGTTATACTAATTAAATACAATACATACGATATAGCCAGCATACTCCTCGTTCTCCTCAAATCTGTCATGAAGCCACACAAATTCCTCATGCTGTCTTACAACCAAATTCTCTGACTTTTGAAATTCGGGTAAGCTAGTTTTTGTGTGTACAGTAAATTTCACTTTATCCTTCTCGCTGAGAGCATCGGATATATCCACCCGTAGAGGCTTGTCTTGCAGATCTATGCTATCGGCATGAATTGTCTGAAAAAAGGCAATATTGTTATTTTATAGATATAATTCAAATGGAAGAATTATTTAACAGAAGGGAAAGCTTACAAAATATGAACAAAAACCGTTGTATGCATAAGGAAAAGTGAAAATACCTTTTTGGGAGGCACGCTGTTTAAAATGTCGGTAGTGTCGCATATTCCGTCCTGCAACATTTCTCGCTTATTAAATACTGCAGATCTCCTTTTTGAAAGGGAACAAACAATGCCAGAGTTCCAACTAATTAAACGCGTTGAAAATTCAATAGCCTACCGGCCAAGTGATAACAGGTTCCACCTACCATCATGGCGCCTGGTTGCGTCTTTACGACGCAGCCCGTTAGCTAATGTCCAGTATGTCAAAGGTATCTCCAAAATAATGCTTCACCGCCTTATGGAAGGTACATCTGCAACATTAACCCTTCTGCAGTACGAATGGAAAGCGCGAACGCGAGTAGAAGAATAGCAGCGCTCTCGCTTTGGCAAAGCCCGCTCGTTCAATTCACGACATGCCGCTCTCTGGCGCTTTTCTATAGCGAGCGCAACAGAGAGATAGAAAATTTGTATCGGCAAATCAGCTGTGGATCAAGTCAGTTGCGTCACGCGGAATTTATTTGAACATACGTCAAACGAATAATTCTGTCACATATGTACATACATACGCAACAGATGATATGATTTTCTTAAACGTAGGAAAACATAAAAATTATGTCGCTAAATATCAAACTTCTTGACATTTCTTATTAGTTTTAATAATTGGAGGATAATGTTCGGATATATTTTCTAAAATTAATTTACATCGTTTAATCGTAATAGCATATAAGCATAATAAAAGTACACAGTGCTAAAATACTCTTTGTTACATACACAAAATATTTTGTTACATTATAGGAAAAAAATATATAACAAAGAGATACATATATATAAGAAGAAATACATAGCTAATCATTAATACTAGTCAAATGATATTTTTGGGATCATGTATAGGTAATGGATCTGGTTAACAAATATGTTATATATGTACAAATACAAAAAAAAAAAATATTAATAAAAACACTATCCATATGTGCATTTGCTTCCCATAATTATGCAATGAAAGAATAAATGCATCTAATGTTTCGTAACACTCATCCTTCTGTAAAATTTAAAATGTATTCAATTTTCAAATCCAAGCTCTACACATGATTTAATATCCCTTTATTCTTTTTATTAAGAAATATTCAACTAATATTATGATATCAACATCAGAGAGCTAACTAATGTTCCATAAATATAATGCAATAAAAGACTATATTTTCTGTTAATGCACATCTACGCATTTTACATATACTTAATTCTTTGTGTTCTTGTATAGTTAAATATTCATACATCAATAGAAATAATAATGTACATTATGATACTTTTTGGACCTTGTTCGAATAGGATACATTTAGAAGTATTATGCCATCACATATCTAAATCAATATCTTTGGTTAAGAATTAAGAATGCACACTATGCACTTGACTCTTTAAATTGTATGGTACTACAAATGTTCTCCAGTCAAAAAAAAAAACGCTGAAAAATTTTAATTTACTGTTATTATATCGTTAATCATTGACTTTTAAAAGTGTATCATAAGTAATGATACTAACCACAATATAAATATTGTAAATAGTGAGGTTTTGTGTAATCATTACATAGAATATAAATTTGGTTACATAGGCCTCTTGATGTAATTGATTACATGTTTTATATATTCGTCATCTTATACATCAATACATACGTATACATAGTGTCGCCTTAGGTAGCCAAGTGTAATTTTGTAATTCCGTTTAAAGCCAATCGAACTTGATTATTCCAATCCACGATATACGATTAAGTAAATTAAATTTTTAATATTAAAGCACATCACATATATTACATGACAGTAAATAAATGTTAAGTATGGAATAGAAATGCCTATCCCTTCCGCTTTCTCATCCTCCTTTACTCATCAATGATAGAGACATTTACATCTTCAATAATATGTTCAATATCTCAACATGACAAATATATTTAATTTCCATATTTTACAGATAGAAGTATATCGCATTTTATAGCGATAAGCATAAAGTGATAATACTATAAATTTAGTAATATAGATGTTTTCATTCTTCAATAATAAAACCAATCAAAATATTATTAATATAAATAAAATACACACATAACTTTGAGAGAGGGAACTTCATTAAAGTGTTACATTAATTTTTAAATAACGATAAAAATAAGAATTGTATGTATTTATATATATATATATATATATATATATATATATATATATATATATATATATATATATATATACATATATATAATAACACAAAGATACAAACTGACATGATGAGATCTGTAAATCAAGATTTTATTATATTTTATGATTCTAATGATGTATAACACTTTTGCCATATAATACTCCTATCATCATGTATATAATATTTTTTAAATAATAAATACACCAATTGTGTCACTCGTTACCTCAAGATGCGACGCGCGCAAAATTAAATGTACAAAGTCGGTGGTTGAGATTAAAACGAGGAGCAGGAGTAAAAGGATCGATTCAGATCGGAGAAGGATGTAGCGGTGGGCAGGCAACCCCCAGCCCCTAGCAGCACCCACCGCCCTGTGCATTTCCTTGTCCTCCGGTACCTGCTAATCCACTAGGACTTGTTGGAGAATGTTGTGGTCCAATTTTAATGCCATTTGCCTAATTAAAAGAAATAATATTTATATAAATAGAATTAAATCTATCATTCAATGAAATATTAAATCTTTCATATAAATAAATATTCACCTCATTATTGATATCAAATACACCCTCCTGTATTTTCTCATATATTTCTTTTGCTGTGTTAATGAATGCTTCTTCAACATTTGCTGCTGTCTTTGCACTTGTTTCCATGAAAACAAGTCCATGTTCTCTGGCAAATGCTTCTCCTTCTTCCCTTTTTACTTCTCTTCGTGAATCAAGATCACTTTTATTACCAATTAACATAATCACCATATTTGAATTCGAATGTTGCCTAGCATCTTCCAGCCACGTTGTAAGATGATTAAATGTTTCTCTGCGTGTAATGTCATACACCAATAATGCTCCTGCTGCGCCACGATAATAAGATCGTGTAATAGAACGGAATGCTTCTTGTCCAGCCTATAATTTATTTATATTAATATTTTAATGATTCCGTATTAATACAAATTATCAATGTTATGCAATAATTACCGTATCCCAAATTTGCAATTTTATTTGTTTACAGTCAATGGTAATCATACGGGCGCCAAATTCTACTCCTATTGTTAAATCATGAACTGGTTGAAATCTTTTGTCTGTGAATTGCAATAGAAGGCAAGATTTTCCAACACCTATATTAAAGAAAAATTAATGTATTTAGTAATAATTAATTAAATTCTAATTAATTAATCCTTATTTATACAGGTAATACAAAACTTCAATTACAAAACATAAGTTTAAAATAATGCGATTTCAATTTTTATATATATTTAAGTGAATAGAATATATAAGAAAATACAACTGTATAAAAAGAAAAAAGATATTTTATATCGAGGTCAAAGTGAAATCACATACCAGTTGCTCACTGGCATAACATCAAATGTAAATGTAAAAATAAAAAGATCAACTAAATTTGACTACCGTATTTATTTAATGTTCTATATGCAAATAAAGAGTATATCTTTTAAGTTCGTATTACTTGGGAAAAAATTTGACGAATATAATGCAATATTAATAGATGTAAGTATAAAATTAAAAAAAAAAAAAATGTTACAGCGTAGAATTTCTACAAATAGAAACATCATTCTCTATGAGAGAACAAAAACAATGGGATCCTGTCAGGGCATATTTAATACGGAATATAGAATATGTTGATGGGAGAGGTCAAAATATAACACCATGCCAATTACCTGTATCTCCAATAATGATATACTTGAAAAGGTATGCATACGACATTTTCAAAGCTTTAAGATTGTGATGCACAAATATCAATATAATAGAAAACACAGTTTCAGTTTTTTTTTTTTTTTACTGCTTTATCTCTTCTGCTTGGGCATGACGTCACTAAATGACATCGGTATTATTCGGATACTTTCGGTCAATCCTCGTTCATATTTCCGCTATTGCGCTGCTGTCGTTTCCGTTTACTTGTGATATTTCATTCCAGTTTACTTGTAACTATCTTATTAAAATATTATAAAACATGTAGTTTCATCAAAATCATTTAAATATTTGATATTAAAGCATGAATAATCTTATATCTGACTTATTCTATTAACATGGACTTTCGTTGGTTTAAAATAATAACACGAAACAATGTTCAAAAATCATAGTACAATGTACGCAACTATTTTCAATTCGAACAGATTTAAATTCGACTTATTTGTATAAAATTAATCTATCAGAATATTTCTATAAGATAATATTTCTACCGTCAAATATCATATCATTTTCATTTTTCTTTTAGAGATGAAAATATGTTCAAAATGTTTCTTTTGCAAGTACATAATGCAAAAGTATAATTCATTAGAATAATATTATATGAAAATTATTGCGTCATTAATTTCATGTGATTTCACCATGATGATTAGTTACCCATTCACGATCTTTTCACTTAAAGGTGCTTACAGAATTGCATACAAAGTCGTATATATTTTCGTATATGTACAGTCTATATATTCATGTTCATCTCCGATAAATACGACAGAGATGGAAGAAATGTTGGACCAATCAACGAACGACAGCACTGCGCCGGGTCTCGTGCTTCGGTGGCTACTTTTTAGCGGAGCCACGTCTTCATTAAGCAGTAGTTCTCCGATAGTTAGATGCGTTGGGTGCAGTTACAAAGGAGCTCGGATAATTTCACGATGCTACCTAAAATTTTCGTTTTTGTTAGTTTATTATTCCTAAACGTTTATGCTTCCGAAAGTGATGTTCTTGAATTAACTGACGATGATTTCACGGATGAACTTAAGCGTCATGAAAATGCACTTGTCATGTTTTACGCACCATGGTAAGAAAAAAAAAAATTCTTTACTCGTTTCTATGGTTTTTAATGTGAGCCATACGAAAATGAAATATGTTAAGTTCGTTCGTTTTTTATATCAGAAGAAAATGTAAAATAAAATAATGAACTTACACAAATGTCAATTTTTACACTCGCCGAATACCGGTTAGACAGTTCTTGATCATCGTTTTTATATACTTAGCGGCAACGCATCGTATTATTCTATAGTTTACTAATTATTCCAATTTATAATAAAACGATTGGTATCCTTTGTTTTATGTTAATTAAATCTTTTAATACAATATATTTCTTTAATATTTCTTTGTCTATTTATGTTATTTATCACACTTTCATATTTTAAAATATACAAACAATATTTATCTCTTTCGTACGAAATAAATGGAATAAATTACATTTTAATTATTTCATCAGTCCATTTATCTATTTTTCAATGTATGTTTTTTAATTTTATTTCTTTTATTTTATTTTTATTTTTATTTTTAATTTTTTTTTTTCTTTTTTATATTTTCTTCTTTTTTTTTTTAATGGAGTAAAAGTACAATTAATTATTTTTTTCTTTTATGGCAAACTATAATATGTTTTGTTTTAGGTGTGGACATTGTAAACGTTTAAAACCTGAATATGCAAAAGCTGCTGAACTTCTTATAGGTAATGATCCTCCAATTACATTTGCTAAAGTTGATTGTACAGAAAGTGGGAAAGAAACATGTAATAAGCATTCCGTCAGTGGATATCCAACATTAAAAATTTTTGCAAATGGGGATTTGGTTGGAGATTACAATGGACCTAGAGAAGCGCCTGGCATTGTTAAATATATGAAGGTATTTATGAATTGTATTTACTATAAGCTAATATTAAAAATGTATTTTTCAGTAAATTTTTATCTGACTTAAAAATTTGTATAGGCACAAGTTGGTCCAGCATCAAAAGAATTAGTTAGCGAAGATTGTCAAAAGGCATTCTTAGATTCTAATGAAGTAGGTGTCATAGGTTACTTTCAATATGATGATTCATCATTATCAGTTGCATTCCATGATGTCTCAAAGAAACTCAGAGAAAAGGTTAGATTTGCTCATACGTCTGCAAAAGAACTGTTAGAAAAAGAAGGTTTGATGTAAGTACAAGATATTTCAATAATGATTATGAATTAATTTCAATATTATTTATTCTTATTATTAATATATATTTTATTTTATTTCAGGAACAATATTGTTTTATATCGGCCAAAATTACTTCATAACAAATTTGAACCAGATAGTATTAAATATGAAGATCGTGATTCCTTTGGTGATGTCTATAACTTTATCACACAGAACTAGTAAGTTTACTATTCTTTTTATGTATCTTTATCGCACAGAAATAATAAGTTTATTGTCTTTTTTACGTATCTTTGAAATATACTGTTTGAAAATATCTGATACACAGAATATATTATACAAATGTTATTTTTACAGCTTTGGAATTGTGGGTGTCCGTAATCGCGATAATGCAGCAGAATTTAAAAATCCATTAATTGTTGCTTACTACAATGTAGATTATGTAAAAAATCCAAAGGGTACCAATTATTGGCGTAATAGAATTCTGAAGGTTGCAAAAGATTTTACTGGCTTTAATTTTGCCATTTCTTCCAAAGATGATTTCCAACATGAATTGAATGACTTTGGCATTGACTTTGTAAAAGGTGATAAACCAGTTGTTCTGGCAAGAGATGCACAAAATCAGAAATTTGTTCTTAAAGAAGAATTTTCTGTTGAAAACTTTGAAAAGTTTGTGAAGGCATTAGAAGCTGGTAAATTAGAACCATATCTGAAATCTGAACCAGTTCCTGAAGATAATGATGGCAATGTGAAAGTTGCGGTAGCAAAGAACTTTGATGAAATTGTTACAAATAATGGCAAAGATACATTAATTGAATTTTATGCTCCTTGGTGTGGTCATTGTAAAAAGCTTGCGCCTGTTTATGATGAATTAGGAGACAAATTGGCTAATGAAGATGTTGAAATTGTGAAGTTTGATGCCACAGCTAATGATGTTCCATCGCCATACGAAGTTAGAGGATTCCCAACACTTTTCTGGGCACCAAAAGACTTTAAAGACAAACCTGTTAAATACGAAGGTGGCAGAGAATTAGAAGATCTTATTAAATATATTGCTAAGCATTCTACTAATGAACTTAAAGGTTACGACCGTAAGGGTAAAGCCGTTAAAGCTAGAAACGAAGAGTTGTAATTCTTTTACAATTTTTAATTAATTGTTTAATGCATTTTGAAAATCACCTCAGCTTCAAAAAATGAAATGAAATTCTTTTGTATAATTCATTCATTTACTACCATAATTATGACAAAGGACATTAGTCATAGAAATTAAATAGTAAGTTATCTCTTTTTAAATATTATAAAAAAGGATACAATGTATGAAAAAGTGATCATAGGATCTTTAATATCGTATACTTGTTTAGAAAGGAAGAAATTAGGAAGAACTGAAAAATAATAATAGGTTGTGTCACGTATACTTTGTACCATTGCGTAAAGGTATAAAAAATTAAGGAAACTTGTCCTTATTTTTTTTCATAACTAAGTATTGATAAAGTATCAATGCTTTTTCCATTTCTGGGTGTCAGACTGTGCTTTAGGTTAAATATGATATTAATTTTTGTTTACATGAAAGAGTGATAATAAATTGTTTTATACGAAATGCGAATGTAATTATAAAATAAATCTGTTTACTCTTTGTAATACCTAATAATATAAATTTTAAATTCTATTATCTTTCCATTATCTATTATCTTTTATGTCGTCCAAATACAAAAATAATAGTGTCTAGACATCTAAATGTATATTTTTTAAATAAAACAAATCGGATAAATAATTCTGAAATAATTGTTTACATTATTTTACTACATAACAAATTTAAAACATAGAAAAAGTAAAGAAGAAACAGAGTGTATACGATATAATTATAATCTTTGGAAGAAGACGTTCCCAGGGTAAAATCGTTTATTTGACATTCAGCTAAAAGCGAGATTGATTTTACCGATAGAGAACTCTATTTTCTTACACAGAGATTTCCAAACCATGATCTGCCGGGACGTAACAATATATCTGGTCTTTCCTCTGCAAATAGTTAAGTACGTTGGCGTGGCTGCATAACATCTTATGGCATCTTACTCTGTTAAATGGGAGTACGGTACTTGCCCATGATAAATAATAATAAACTAACAATAATTAGCGTATAAATAATAAACGAGATCATTTAATCGGTATTAGGATAAAATTTCATAAATTTGGTGAGTGTACGTGAAATAAAAAATATTTTATACAGTAATTTTATTTTTTTTATCGTATGTACTTATCGCACCCTGACTGCTTTAAATTACTATTGGCTAGTAAATTGTAATATTTCAGTAAATTATTTTTTTTATTGTGTTAGTTCCTTATAATAGTTCCATTTTGGCACTTTATATATATATATATATATATATATATATATATATTTATATATATTTATATATATATATATATTAGCTTATGTCTTTTTAATCATTTGTTTATATTCTTCCATTTCAAGTAATATTATTTATTATTTACAATCATCTGACTTTAAGAATGTTAAAAAAAAATAATAAATCATTTTACACACTAATAAATAATTTATTTTCCATTTGTATATAATCTTAATAAAAATTTAATTAAACTTATAAATATTTCACCTTTATGGAAGAAGTAATATTGATGAGAATTAAATTAAAATTAGTTTATACTGATAAAATGGGATATAATATTTATATATCGTTTTTACATTTCATTTTTATATTTCATAGATATTTTAAGAAGCATCTAAAGTTTTCCATTGGATGTACCAGTTTACGTTAAGACAAGAACTGGTATTATGACGGAATATAAACTCGTTGTAGTAGGAGCTGGAGGTGTTGGAAAATCTGCATTAACAATTCAACTAATCCAAAATCACTTTGTAGATGAATATGATCCCACCATAGAAGATTCTTATAGAAAACAGGTAAATTTAAATTAATTAATGCATACAAATCTATGACTTAATTATATGTTCAACTGGTAATATAATTTTAATCCTATTTTATTAATCATAAACTTTTTTTTAAACAGGTTGTTATTGATGGAGAAACGTGCCTTTTAGATATATTAGACACAGCTGGTCAAGAAGAATATAGTGCAATGAGAGATCAATATATGAGGACTGGAGAAGGGTTTTTATTAGTATTTGCTGTTAATTCTGCTAAGAGCTTCGAGGTATATATACTTCACATTATATCTATATATAACGACAAAAATCATAATATAAGATATTGATCATGACATACAAATGTTATTAGTCATGTTATTTTTGTCATTAAAGGATATAGGCACGTATAGAGAACAAATAAAAAGAGTAAAAGATGCAGAAGAAGTACCAATGGTATTAGTTGGTAATAAATGCGATCTTCAACAATCTTGGGCAGTGAATATGACACAAGCAAGAGAAGTTGCACGTCAATATGGAGTGCCATTTGTTGAAACTTCTGCAAAAACTAGAATGGGTGTAGATGATGCTTTTTATACTCTGGTGAGTTAATTATTATGCATCTTTAAAATCTTTGAGTAAAATATTATAGGTTATCAATGTGTCATAGAATTATAAACTTATAATTGTACATATAAAAATACTATGTATTTATGAAGATTATTGGTACATTTTAGGTAAGAGAAATACGAAAAGATAAAGAACACAGAGGTAAAGAAAAGAGAAAACGTATGAGAGTTGGTAATTCTGGACGCAGGAGACATCGATGTTGTCTCCTTTAAATCATTTGCTAAAATTAATTTTTTTTCACTCAACAGATCAACGAAAAAATAAAATGTAAAATCCTAGAGTATATTCACTTTACATAAATTTTTGCAGCTTCCTTTATAGAATATCATAATTAATCTTGAAGAAAAACAGTTTTTCTATATACTTTGAAAAAGAACAACATATTTAATACATAGTATAGAATATTACAAGGATGCTTACTCACGTGATTACAATTTGTGAAACAATATTGCTTATATAATGGTCTGACATGCATCATTTAACATTTTATGAATTAAAGGAACCAGAACCCTTGATTGTTAAAATGTCTAAATCTGCTGCAATCTTTTTTAATCTGCAATCAATAATTATGACATATATTTAGATTTCGTTAATGTTCAGTTGTTGGTTTGAAGTATTTTTTAATTATATATACCTTGTAAAAACTATTAGTATGCGAAAGTATTTGATATGCAGAAGCCAACCTTACATTATGATTTGCATTAATAATTCAATAGATTACATATATAGTGACAAATATTTTTTTTTTATTTTGCTTTAATAAACTTCAATATATAATGTAGTTTTGCAAATCAAGTATCACAAGATTTTTTATTAATTATTAATTTTGATGTTATTTATATATTTGTTTTAATTTTGTTTTTATCATATCAAATAATATAGATGTTGAAATTCACTTAAGATTGCAGAGAATCACAAACCTAATTAAATTAATTTGGTGCTCGGGCAACACAATATTGTTAAATGTATATATATATAGATGTATGTTACTGTGATTTTGTATAACATTTTAAAATAGCAAGTAAGAATACATTATGAATATATTTGAGATAGAATTTGTAAACACTCCACTTATATAAATGGAGAAATTTAATACATTGGTGGTTCAAAATTACAATAATAAATTACTTATTAGTAAGAATAAGAAATGTGGGAAAATAACAAAAATGATTAAAATATTTAAATATTATTTCTGTATCATTCTTTGATATAGTTTTATAATATGATAAATATATTTTATTAAATTAATATCATTTTTTAATAACATTTTTTTTAAAATCATTTATTTTAATTGAACAATTGAACATTTTAAAAGTAAAATAAACATATCAAAAAAATATATAAAAAATGTTGTAGAGTAAGATCTTATAACAGACCTTAGTTAAACAAGAATCACTTTATGCTATTTTATTTTAATTGAATATTTAATTCCATTTTAATTGCTTGAACCACCTTTGTATAAATAAACGGTACAAACATTTCTAACATATCTTGTACTAAGGAGGTGTACCTAATAATAACATAAAAATATTTTAAAAAATCATAATTAATCCTCTTAAAAATTTGTAATATAAAACATTAAAGAATCTAGATACAAATATGCTTGTTGCAGGTATTAGTAAATTCAAATAATTTGTAAATAATCTCCTTAAAATTAAATTTAAAATTTTGAAATATTTTGTTTCTTTTTTTATATTGACACAAATAAATTAATAATAATGTTATGGCCATTATCATATACCGATAAATCATTTATAATTAATCATCGTTAGGTACACCTGATCTCGTACAAGCGCATGCACAAATTCAGTTCCAAAAATAATTACTGCCTTAATATAGAACTAGTAAGTTTGACTTTACAGTTAAAAAAAATGAAGCGCAATTATTCAGCATTAGTATATATTATTTTAATATCTTTGTATTATTCTTTATATTATATCAATATATTGTATGTAAGGGAATCCTATATTAATTAAGGTATATGATTTCTAGGCAAATCTGCGGCGCAATATGGATGGTTATTATGATACAATTGTAATTTAGTTAATAAAATCAGTAATCTTTTTAGAAATACTCGATAA
This sequence comes from Vespa velutina, assembly GCF_912470025.1. NCBI lineage: Eukaryota > Metazoa > Arthropoda > Insecta > Hymenoptera > Vespidae > Vespa > Vespa velutina. Next base: position 14,926,024 of record NC_062189.1, read on the forward strand.
ATAACTAATAAGCGATTGTTTATCAGATTATTATTATTATTATTATTATTATTATTATTATTATTATTATTATTATTATTATTATATATATATTTTTTTTTAATTTTATGTATATACTCTTATGTTGTCTAAAACGTTTAAGGAAAGACAAACATTATCGTGTTCCGGGTATAATTTAGTTCCAATAAACTTTCAATTTAAATTTATTGAAATAAATTGAACTATGATGCACGGATATGTTTCTTTAAAGAACGCGATAAGTATTAAGACATTACAAATTAATACGATGTTATAAATAAATAAAAAAATGATATAAGATCGTATTATGTTGAGTTATATCAGCGACTGTGATGAAGGGCACATTTAACAATCAAGGGTAAAGCCGGCTTATACAATTTATACGTACAATTTGAGTAAATGTTTGCGTGTGTGTTTACATGTACGCATGTACGAGTGATTGGGTTGATTGCATATACGCTCAGAATATGCAATTCGTAATATTAATCTTAATCTCTTCAAATATTAAAAATATCTAAGAGAGTGTACAATTACCACACACAACATAACTATTATTATGTAATTTCATTTATTCTGAATAAAACTTTATATAAAAAATACATTTTTTTGAATAAAAAAATTATTAATATTATATAGTTATAACTTTGGTAATATCAATGTGTCATATATCAGATTAATACTTTATCTTATTTCAAATGTAATACATTTGAGATGTAAACATAATTGTTTAAATCATTTTAAATAATTGTAAAAATTTCATGTTTTAAATTTAATGCCCTTTACAATGCTGTAACTATTTCGGAAAAGTACTTCATATATTGACTAAATCTTTTTACTTATAGAAAAAATAACATTGAGTAATATAAAGAAAAAAAGCAAGAACCATGAAAATCAACTAAAAATAACTAACATTCTTTAATCTTATTATTATATACTTCTAGTGTATAAGTAATATACTAATTCACAAAATGTAGTTGTGATAACAACTAAATATAATAAAATTAATTTTGATAATTTTTGTAATCCAATATAAGCTTAGCAAGCTGACTACGCTGACCCAAATGAATATTTTTTTGTTTAACACACATTGTGTAAGTATCATTGTTAAGAGTACTAATACACCGTATATCTTTATATTTTATCTTCAATGCCGGTTCTACCGCACGAAGTGTATGTATGTCACTAAAAGATACAAACATGTCAAATATAGAAGTAATTGGATTATTTTTTGAAAGCTCCAAAAGAGCAGCGATGTCTTTATCAGAACGAGCTAACGAAATACTCGTTTCAACAGCCTTTCTCACTGAAACACGATAGAAGAATATTAATAATGGTATTTATTTTAAGGCTTATACTGAAAGATATTTTATAAAACATACTTGCAATGTAATCTTTAACATAAAACGCAATGTTATTGTAATTATATTCATCGTATCTTCCATAATTATGATTAACGTCCACTTCAATATGTTTATTATCATCGGTATATGTTATGTCAGGATGATATGCAACAAATGGAATTGGACTAAATATTTGATATTGATTTATAGTATTCATACGAACCTAAAAAATTAATATATGAAAATATATAATATATATATATATATCCATAATTGTTATATAATTCTTATTTTGTTTACATACCCTATTTAAATAATCTAATTTCAAATCCATACCAGTTTCAACAAAGAGAATTAAACTCTCAGGAGAGAATTTTTTAATACATAAATCTGTAATAGCAATTTTAAGCATAGGATCTATTTCAATAGCATCTATAATGATTGGTAAACGAATTGAATGCCATGTAACCTTTGACTGTTCCTTTTTATATTTCTCTGAGAGCATTAAAGCATATTTTTTAATACCATAATATATATCGGCTTGCCCTTTTGATGGTGATTCGACATTGTATAAGAGGACCTGCAAAATTTAGAATTTTGTTTATTTATTAATTTCGAAAAAAAGTAATTAACAAATGTTTAAGTAATACTGACCAATAAAAGGAAAGTTTTATATTTCTTTTGCATACAATTCTCTTCGTAATATTCCATAAAAGTTAACACATCTTCTTTATTGTTTGTATTTACAATTAATATCATATTAATTCTTGTATTTTCTGTTACATATGGGACTGATAAAACTTCAACTTTTCCTAATGGCTTGCATACTTCCACTCTCTTATATAATTCTTTTCCAGTAGTTACTTCAATAAAAGAAAGATCAAAAATATAATCCATTCCTCTAGATGCATCAAATCTCTTATAACCATTTATCAATTTTTGAAACACTAGCCTTTGATCATATTCCATAATTATTTTATTAGTAATTGTATTTATTATATGATCTATATCAAATTTTGCATCTGCTTTTAACTTTCGTATGTTTAAAAAGTCAGTCTCAAAAAAAGTATGTGTTTCATTAAAATATGTCCAATGTAAAACATCAAAACGTGTTAAAGGCTTGTTTCCTGGTCGATTGCCAATAGGCCATGATATATTATGTTCATGTACTGGTGCTAAATGCTTAGTTTGTAAAATAGCATTACGCAAATCAAAAATCTTTTGTTGGCCATCAATGGATTTCATCTGAAACAAAATGTGCCCCTTATTCATTTAATTTTTTTTTTCAAAATATTAATTAAAATATATGTTGTGTTAATTTATCAATGACATTCTTACCACTGTTATGTACATATGAAAACGGTAGAAATTGAGATGGTCATAAATAGGATGAATAGTGAGTGAATTTAAAAAATTTTCTTGCAGAAGTAATTTTGATAAATCTTGTTTAAAGTTAAATGCAGAGTTTAACTTTATTGATAAGAATGTCTGCCCTTGCATTTGGTTTGTACAAGGAAGTGATGAAGAATGCACAATACAACGTCCAAAATTAATATCATCTATATCTGAGTATGTATTTTGTACGCACCAATCTAAATTTGTTTTAATTTCTTGAATTATTGAATTACTTAGAAGGATACCAGAATCTGAAAATCGTAATAGTCTCATTTAGATATATGTATATTATTTTATCACATAAAAAGTAAACAAAACAGTAATACTTTACCTAGAGAACAGTAGGTTTGTATATCAGTTGGTATACCCACATGAACATCTTGACTCACACTAATTTTAGATACAAAGTTAATCAACTTTCTTGCATTAATGTAGCTAATATCTTTAATAAGAAAATAATAGTCATAATCTTCTAAATAATTATCAGTAATATATTTCATGACATGAAATGGCTTTAAAATACTTCTGGTATCTGTAAAACCTACTATACCAGGAAGAGATACGTTAGGTTTTACACCCTCTGGTATTGAGATAAAATAACGTACTTTGTCCACTAAATGTGCAATTGTCTTATTGATTGCAATATCTCTACTATGCAAATACATTCGACTAGTTATTATTCCCACAAAAAGCTTTTCTCTAATTCCAAGTTCTGTAGAATAATATCTTGGACGTACAAACATTTTTGGTATCTTTCGTGCTTGCAATGGTTTATTAGCTATATTTACTTTAGGTTCATATTCGTCATTAGCCTCATGCGCATTTGATAATTGAAATGAATATTCCATTTTTCCTTCATTTTCAAAATCATTAACTGGTATCAGAAACAAACTGAGACTTAAACCCATACATATTCCAATTATCAAATAAATATTGCTCCAACAATTTAAGAAAAGGATTTTAAATAAGGGATTCATTATGACAATCTTGTATCAATGAATTTTTAAATAATATCAATAATCACTTTAATTGTGATAATACTATTGCGGGCAAATAAATTTAATCATTTGCATTAATATTCTTTGTACATAAAGAACATGTACTTTATGAAATTACCAAAAATTAATTATCATTATTAAGATATAACGTTTCGACGATTATTATTAAAAGAGTAATATATCTTGTATAATATCAGTCTATTTTCATTGCAGAATAAGATCTTATGAAAAAGGTAAGTATCTATACACAATATTTATTATTTTAATTTTGTATAGATCAACTTTTGTCAAATTTCGTATTTAGAAGATTTAGATTTGAGGCACTTGTGTTTATTATTATGTTTCCATTAGCTGATTTCGACTGATTTATTCATGTATGAATAAAAATTTATTGTTTCAATTTAACAATTAATGTATATAAATCTTTCAATGGAATACTAAATGTTATGATCCTTCCTTTTCGTCCTAATACCTCGGACATATTTGAAAATCATAGTATTCATATAATTTATAATAGAATTGTGAAGAGATAGAGTGGGAAATCTCAATTTGTATAAGTTAACATTTAAGCAAGTTCGTGCGAATTCGTGTCAACTCGTGTAGACTCGTGCAAATCAGCAACTTCGTGAATATCCGCTCATGCTCGTGCATGTTCGTTTCTGTAATATAATTCTGAAATTTCATTTTTTTTTTTTAACTAGTTTTAGAGGTTAGTTTCTAAAAGATTAGGTTAGAAAGTACAACGATTGAATGAGTACATGTTTATTATAAATATTTACTAATTTTTGTAATGTACAAATTTTTAGCTGCTGAATTATTTTAAGAAGATATTGTTTTGATATAAAATGTCTGAATATGATAGAGTAAGAACAGGGAAACTTGTTTTGAAGGGAGAAAAAATAAGGTATTGACAGAAAGAATTATTTATGAAGAAAAAATTGATTTCTTTTTATTAATTGATATATTCTTAGATCAAAGAAACGAAAATTGAAGAAAGAAGAGACCAGGGAAAACGTTACAATTGATAATGAAGATACTAAGCTTCATGGTATATACATTATTTGTTTATCATATATTGTATGAATATTGTTACTAATTTGTTAAATAATATCAGAAACATAAGTATTTATAAATATGTTACATAACTTCTGTTTTCAAATAGGTGGGTGGTGGAAAACAAGTAGTGCAAAAGAAATCACGGGTACAGTAGCTATTGAATTTGGAAAACAAACCTATGTAAAGGCTCTTGATAATGGGCTTTTTACACTTGGAGCTCCTCATTCAGATGGAGAAGGCCCTTGCCCAGAAGAAATTTTAACAGCATTTCGTATAAGTGATAATTTAATAGCTTTAAAATCTGGATATGGTAAATATCTTGGTGTTGACAAAAATGGTGTTGTTGTGGGACGCAGTGATGCAGTAGGTGCAATTGAACAGTGGGAACCAATTTTTCAAGTAATATCTTTGACAAATGATGAATCAAATAGATATTATTTTCAATTCTAATACATAACATGTTAATAATCATAATGTTTTTTTTTAGGATGATAAACTTGCTATATTAAGTAATACAACTGGAAATTTCATTTCAATAACTGATGAAGATGATGTTATTTGTCAAAATAAAACAGCTGGTTCATTAGAATATGTTACTATAAGAAGTATAATAGAACGTGACAATAAACCTAATAAAGATATTCCAAAAGAAGAAGTTGGTTCTCTTGCTGATGTAGAAGTAAATTATGTGTAAGTACAATGTCATTAATATATTTATAAAAAATTCTTAATTTGTCTATAATAAATTACTTTTTCTAGACGTAAATTTCAAAAATTCCAAGATAAAAAATTAAGAATAAATAAAGAAGATCGATCTGCCTTAGAAAAAGCTAAAACAGATGGAAATTTACATGAAGCATTACTAGATCGAAGAAGTAAAATGAAAGCTGATCGTTACTGTAAATAAATTATTGCAATGTATTATAATTATAAGATAATATTCATAATATTCATATTAATTTCTCGTACAAATATTAAATATATTCATATATTTAATAAAAATATAAAACATTTTTAATTATAAAATTAATTCAGAATACATATATTTTACACAAGTACATATGATCTGTTGTAAAGTATTTATAATAATATAATGCAGTACAAATATATAAATTACATAATAGTGTACTATTATTGTATTTAAGTTAACATAATCATAAGGATTTACTGTATTGTAAAATATATAAGTTTATAAAATGAGACAATAGACAACGCATGATAGGAACAGCGTTCCCCATTTATATAGTAATTCATATTTTGTCCATAGCTGTCGCTGAAGTCACACGCTTCGAACAAAAGATAGTGAACAGCCTTAAATAGTCGAAATACGAAATTCGTGATATTTTATATTTTGAGGTTGGTCGCACCGATTTATATTCGCGATCAGTTAACTCCATCTATGAGGGAGAGATCATCACTCGACGTTGGTGATGTCGCAAAGAAATTTTTAAGAGATGGAGCTAAACGAAACATATTAAACTATTCCTGAATAGGTATGTGTCCTTTGAAATACGGCGTTTTTTTAATTTGCCTACATACATTATGTATGTATAGTACAGTGTTTTATTAAATTTTGAAAAATGTATATACGTTCGATCCGCGTCGGACGGCGTCCTATAAAATATTAGCTTATGACTTAATAAAATCCAACGTATTTTTTTTATTTTTCAATGTATCATACGCGCGTGCGTTTACTACGTTAAAATTTGATTGCATATTACATATTTATATCATTATTTGTATAATTTAAATAAATATAAAAAATAGTGAAATGTATTCATTCAGAATGATAATTGGATGGTAATATGGTTATAGCTATAGATCATAATCAATCTTGATCAAGGTGAGTTGTGAAGTATCAAAGCTTATGATAAGTTTAATAATTTTTGTTTTATAGAAGAATAAAAAATAAATGTGCAAGAATTTGTATAAAAGCAAATTAACTGGACAATTAACTACAGTGTGGATTTTCCAGCTTCAATTAAATATATTTGAGTGATAAGAACAATATTGCTATTTTGCAATAAAATAGCTTATAATATATACAATATGAAATTCCAACCAACAGTATCAATACCTATAGGTATTATATTTTTTAAAGGAAAGGAAACAAAAGAGATTTACCTGTGAGAATAATACATTTATGAGCATAACAGTAATCAGCCACTGCATTAAAGAACAGATATCGTGTTGGTAATAAAATTTTTGTGTATTAAATAACTATATTTTATATTATCAATTATAATTTATTATTAATGCTAAAAAAAAGAATTCATAGAATTGCTATAAAGTACAAACTTTTCAAAATAGTGTTGGTATAACTACTTATACTTTTGTAAATTTCATGATTATATATATATATATATATATATCACAATTAAATTTGATCTTTATGGGGAAAAAAGATATAACACTTGTACATAAAAAAAAAAAATGTATATTTGCAACATTTTTGTTATATTAATATAATATTTGTGTCTATAGATAATCAAACAATGCAGGCAACGACTAATCGAGATAAAGCACTCCCTTCGCGAGGATTGAAGCAAGTAAAAGTGGATAATTGGGGAACTTTCTTTCTACAGAGACTTCAACAGCTTTATTTTGAAGAAGAATTACTTGATTTAACAATCAAATTTCCAACTAGTGATATTACTGTACAGGTATTACAATTAATATCATACACGTATATAACTAATTATAAATTTATTAAATTAAAATATTATAAATTAATATAATATATTCAATATGTATTTATTATTTAGGCACATCGCTTAGTTATCACAACATGTACAGATTACTTTATGCAATTGGAACGTCAGTTAAAAGAAAAAGATGAGAATTTTGATGGAGTTATTATTATGCCACCAGATATGCCTTATGAGTGTGTTAAGTCTATTATTAGGTAAAAATATTTTTTTAAGCGTTTTGTGTGTGCGCGTGTGCGTGTATAAAGCTAAGATATTAAAATTGAAAATTTGTATAGTTTTATGTACACTGGACAATTGGAATATTGGACCTCGGAACAACACGCATTATATCGTACTGCACAAAAGATGAAAATGACAGTATTAACTAAACTGCTTGATGCTCAATTTAATACAACTGCATTACAAACAAATAGACCAGCAAAATCAAATGTTCCAATTATTACAAAATCCACAACATTGCCAGCCGAAGGAACGGTAACTACAAGTACATCAACACTTTCGGCTCAACCATTACCTGGTAGAAAGTATGTATATAAATTTTATTAATTTTTACATGACATATATCATGTTGTTTATAGTTACATTTTATTAAACATTTACTTTTTTTTTTTTTTTTTTTTTAACTCAGGCTTCCAATTTGGAAAAGAAAATTAGAATTACCTCCTGCAAATTATGAATTGCGAGGTTCAGCACAAAAGCCTACGGAAATTACTGCTGGGCCATCCCGATTTGATCTGCCTGAAGCAGAAGATTTTGCTCTTGGAGTTTTTTCCTCATTTGATGATATTACATATAATACAAAACCCATTGTTCAAGCATCAGGAAAATACAAAAGAGATAGTTCATCACCTTCTCTTAAATGTTCTCCTGATAGAGATGTCAAGAATGATTCAACGGAAGATGAAGAAGATGATACTCAATTACATGAAAAAGATCCTAAAGAAGTAAATTCAGATGATGATTGGACAATATCGAATACATCAGAGCGATCTCAAGATGCACAACCAACACCTAAAAGAGTAAGATTTGATCTTGAAGAAAAAGAAAACTTGGAGAAATCTTCATCTTGTCACACAAACGCAGACGATTCTATTAACAATCACGCAAAAATAATCAGGGAAGTACTGAAAAAATATCCGCATTTGATTAGAAATAATAAAAATATACGTTTAAAGATAATGCAGAAGGAAGCGAAGTCTGCAGAAACTAGTGCTCCTTGTAAAACAAAAGTTTCCTATGTGGTATTGAAATCTGATCATTTAATGTCTAGCAGTAATGGAGATGAAAATGACTCAAAGTGTAACGGTAACGTAGATGGCGGTGAGACTGGACCATGGAAATGCAATAAATGCGATTTAGATGAAGAATACACGAATTATTATATGTATAGAAGACACATGCAGGATGTGCATGAGGAAAAGTTCGATCCAAGAGTTTGTGAGCACTGTGGCTATAAAGCAACAAAAAGAAACATTTTAATGTATCATCTTTATACAAAACACAATGTGCCTCCACCAAAGAGCATGTGTTTCCCTAAATGTCAAGCATGTTCATATGTGGCTCTTTCCGAAACTCTGCTTGTGAGACACCAAATAAATCATAATCATCGTCCTACATCTCGGCATCATACTTCAACCTTCGAAGTAATTCAGTGTTTACAATGTTCTCAAGTTTTTAAGGATATTACTGATCTCACCACACATGAAATCAATACTGGACATGGTAATCATGTGGAAGGGAGAGAAAAAGGATATCGTTGTCCTCACTGTAGCAAAACTTTCGTACGTGTTACGAACTTGCAAGTTCATATCGACTGTTCTCACAAGGATCTACGAGATTCTGAAACGGCTGCAGCTGTTCCTCCAATTTCTTTAGAACCATCTTCGGAGGCAGAAGCTCTTAGTCATGTAGCAAGTGGGATAGCGACATCACTCGGAGTTGGAGATAGTGTATCACCAGAAACGCAAGAAGTAGAGAATCAATCTGAATACATAGTACCAGAAATAACTGATATTTCACAAACTACAACCTATCATGCTCATGAATTCGAAGGTCAACAGATGATCATGTTGATCAATAACGATAATTATCAACAACAGGACGAGAATGATCATCATCAACAACCACAACAATTGGATATTTCTGGTAATGAACAAATTGTAATGCAAGGTACGGAAGATGGAATGATCGTGTATATTCACGATAATGATGAAACAGACAGACAAACATATAACGATTATCAATCTATAGAGATTACACAGGAGCCAGAAGAAATAGTTGAGGAAGTTGTAGAGGAAGTAGAAGAGGCAGTAATGGAAGAAGAAGTGCAAGATGAAAGATCTGAACTTATAGATGAGAATAATTCTCATCAGATGGAAGACGGTATTCAATATGTTGAAGAACAAACTGAAATAGTTGAATATGATGAAGAACAATGTACAGAAGATAGAAGTAGAATAGAAGAATCACAGGAATCTGTTATGATTATTGAAGAGGAACATGTGGAAGGAGATGATGAAGTTACTGACGAGGTTGCTGATAAGGATAGTAATGAACAGGAATCACCAGAAGCAAGAGATTTTGCAACTGAATGGGATGAGTATAGTAGAGATGCAATAGAATGATGAGTAATAAGATGTAACCTATTATATTCTTTCTCATTAATTCATTTATATAAATAACAAGTATGCTCTACAATCTATAGGTGTAAAATGATGTATATCATGCATCTTTTATTACCTATGTTATACTAACAATTGCGAAGTTTTAAATAGAAGAATTTATTATTATATTTTATCAGATATTTTAAAAATTTGTTGAGCACTCATTTGAAACAAGTACATATAATCTTATAACTTATTCAATTGAAAAGCAAGAACATTTTTAGTATGTTACAAGGTGTTTTACAATTAATATCTGTACTTTTCTTCATTTAATAATGATGAGGGTAATAATGATGATGATGATGATGATGATGATGATGATGATGATGATGATGATGATGATGATGATGATGATGATGATGATGAAGATAATAATAATAATAATAATAATAATAATAATAATAATAATAATAATAATAATAATAATAATAATAATAATAATAATGATAATAATAATAATAATAATAATAATAATAATAATAATGATAATGATAATGATAATAAAATTATAATAATTGAAAACATATAATGATAACCACATAATTATAAGAATAAAAATAGAAATAATAATTACAGTAATAAAAGATATTAATAATGATAATAAAAAGAACAATAAAAAAAGAGCTGTCATGATAACAATGATCGTTATGATAAGTATGAGAAAAATGGTACAGAAAAGAATAACAATTATTCTTATCTGATTTGAAAAGAGTATCAGAATGGTATTTAGAATTTGTTCATTTTACAATCTAACATGCATTTCTATAGATTTTAGAGTTTAAGAGCTCAAATCATATATCAATTTATTATTATATTTGAATGAATTATTATTAATAGAAAAAAGCATATGAAAATGTTAAACTATAGTTATGCTGAATGGTGCGCGCGCGTATGTGTATGTGTGTTTATGTACGCAAAATTTAATAAATTTTCTGGAAGAATAAGATTCTATTTTTTTTTATTTATAACCATATAAAATATTTTTTTTTGTAAATAGCATCTAATTGAATAACCTTTTCTTCGAGCAATAAACAATTTTGCGCGATAATTTATATTAATAATTTTGTTATATTGTGTCCTTTATGTGGTTTTCTTTTCATGAATATTTTTTAGTTGAAAGAAAAATCCACGAAATTAAAATGTACATCTAGATTGTTTTCGATCATTTGACTTATCATTTCGATTATAGTATTAGACTATATTATTTCATTTATTTTATTTATTTTTTTATTTAAAAATTAATTTGATTTATTGATTAAAGTTCGAAAGAAAATATAATTAGAGAGTTTTGAAAAAATATTTACATACGAATTTAATTATAAAAAACTTAAAAGATATATTGTTTCATGTCACTCACAAGATGGCGTTGAAGAGATTTGTAAGTGTTCTTTCTACGTCATGTTTGTGAGATCTGTTCAATTTTAAATTGGAATTTTATGAATGTATGTAACGGTCAATGTTGTATAGTTTTGTAGTTCGAAAAATATTATTTATTAAGATAAAAAGACATACTTCATGTGAATTAATTTGATATAATCTCAATTAATTTAGAAGTTTATTAACATTTGCTTAATAAATATAACGTTATTTCAATGAAGAAATTGATATTGGGTAAGTAAATCACAATAAAAGAAAATGTTCATTCTACTTAATAATTTATAGCATTTATTAAAAATTTGTTTGCTTACTTCATATATCTATAGTCGTGATATTTTTTATTCATATATATATATATATATATATATATATATATATATATAAATGTATATATATATATATATGCATATAAATACATGAGATATAGTATTAGAACATTACATAAAAACTTTTAGTTTTTCTTATTTATTTATTATGCATATTAAGTTCTTTACTATTCGTAAAAAAACTATTAATTTATGATGATGTAATGTCATTTTCTATTCCAGATATTACATACAATGTAGAATAGGGTTTAAACAACAGTTATTATAGTAATTTTATTGATATATAATTACTATATTTGATATAAACAACTCATACAATGGATAATTATTGTGCTCCACAGTGGGTAGATTTTACATCTAGTCCACAAGTACCATCTGATGATTATTTCGATAAATATCATGACATCTACGAATCTAAATTATGTACTAAAGAATACCAGAGTACCAAATCAGCTAAGAAGATATCTGAAGTTATTGAAACACCCAACAAATCTGTGCAATCGCAAAATAGATATTTTATAAAATCTATGTCAACTGAAAATTTACAAACAGAAATAGATAGTCTCAAGAGTACACCGATAAAAGTAATATATCCTTCACCGTATAATAATAGTAAACATAAAGTTATAAAACAAGTGAGTTATGAAAATATTTTGAATGAAGCTATGCAAAATGTTCAGCTTTGTGAAGATTTATGTAATGATAAAAAGGATATAGATGTATCATCGACAGAAATCATATTTAAGAAGCCAATACCAATTAAAAGTAAAACTTCCTTCAAGCCTGTGAAGATTCGTGAAATAGAAAATAATTCTGCATTGGTTTCAACCAATAAACAAATGCAAGATATTGAAAGAAATATACTTAAAGAAGAAACAAAAAATGAATCTTTATTTGGCAATGATATGTTTAAACCAGACACAAGTTCATCAATAAAAGTTATGAAAGATTTTAGTAAGGCATCAAAAATTGATGATCATTTAAAATGTAACATACAGCAAAACAATGACTTGAAAAATGATCGCTCTAAAATAAAATTAAATAACAAAAATTTTAAATTGAAGTCTTCTGGTTTAAAACAACAATCTTCTATGAAACAAAAATGTTCAACTACAAAGATAAATACACATAATAGACCTGTTGTAACTCTTAGTCACAAAGATCAAGAAAAATCCAAACTTATACAAGTGAAGAAGAATCAATCAGAAACAAAATTTGTGCGTACTAACTCTGCAGATTCTTCAACTTCACATAATAAAATTACACAGAAAAATATTAGAGTTGCAAATGCAGATACTACAGTTAAACAGACTCATAAATCTTATTCTTCTTTTTCCAAAGAAGGAAAACTATTTTGTCAAAAGAATAATGCATCAAAAAGAATGGTTACTACAATTGTAGGTAATACTGGATCAGAACTTATAATTAAAAAAGAAAAAATTCTATTTTTCGATATTCCTATACATACTAAACAAAAAAAGATTACATGTCCAGTACCCTTCAGTTTTGAACATCGTGATAAAATTAAAAAGCAATTAAAACTAGATCAATCAGAATCCAAATGTATTAAATCAAAATCAGTCCCTAATCTAAAATTATTAGATATTAATATGCCTCAAAAAATGCCAAATAAGTTATTTGATACAGGAAAAAAACCTCTCATGAGTTCTTGTAGTAGCAAAGAAATTAATGACAAAAATAAAAATAAACAATTTGAAGGAAGTAAAAAAAGTAGTACTGCTTACATACATTCATTGCCTCCACATAAATTAGTGAAGACTATTGATCCAATGAAAAATAAAATTGAGAAGAAGAAAATTCAAGATAGTCAAAATAAAAAGGATGCAATTCAGGCAAAAAAATCACTTGCATCTGTTTCTTGTAAAAATATTCAAATTAATACAAATTTAAAAATTAAGAAACAGGAGATGCTAGAAGTAAATAAAAAATGTATTGAGAAAGAAAATAGACAACCTAATATTAATATGTCTGTTACAAATAATAGTACTTTAAATCAGAGCAAAGGAATTAAGTTAAAAAGTACTGTGTTTAAAACTAATGTCGAGGAGAGAGAAAAACAACGTCGTGTATTAGAAGATAAGATGAAGCAAAAGAAAATTTTACAAGAGGAGAAGATTAAAAAAGAAAAAGAAGAAAAGGAAGCAAATGAAAAATTGGAAATAGCAAAACTTCGAAAACAAACTGAAATAAGAGCTAGACCAATGCCAGTATATAAACCACTTATTCGTGTCAAATCTACAAAACCTTTAACTAAACCACAAAGTCCAGCATGGTCAAGTAAGAGGAGAGTAAAATCAACTTTGTAGATTTTTTCACATGATCATACTAATCATTTATAATCCATAGTTTATATAATTTATTATTCATCTGGGGGTCATTATATGGATATTAATCACTTATTGTACAAATGTAATTATGTAAAAGAATTAACAAACGAATAATGCATAAGATTTTGTATTAGTAGACATTTCCATATATATATATATAAGAGATATATATATATATATATATTTAGTTTTTATAATCTTTATATAAGTTTATGGTATGTCTAACAAATTATTTGTTCGTTTGTGTTTTGTCACATATTATTTCTTCATTGGAGGGACGAACAGAAGCAGTTATTTCCATAAATTTGTCAAATGGACATAACACTTGACAATTTGGTATTTGGAGTTCTATTGCTTTTGACGGAATGCCTGTGTAATGAACAATCTAAAAATAACATTAATTAAAAAAATAAAAGTAAAATGAATATGATACTGATATTGAAAATATTTACAAATAAGTGTCTTAAAATTAAGTACCTTAACATAATAAGTCTGATTACTTTGAAGCAATTCTAATATAACAGCACTGGAATACTTTGGAATATGTGGTTTATACACATTTAAAACATTTAACATACTACCAATATTTGTTTCGTGACCACTATATAAATTCATCTTTCTTTTTATTAATTTTCCATTTTTAACAGCTAACATATCTTCTACCATTTTTTGAAGTAATGGACCTAAAATATAAATCTATATTAATTTTCAAATTTACTTTTATATCATGTATGTTTGTATACCTCCAGAAAGTCTTTTCAATTTAGTATTTGAATTAGAAACTTCATAAGAGTAAATGATGCCATCTTTCAGTTGGCCATCTGGAAATACAGAGCGGGTCCATTCAGGCAAGGGAAGATTCATCATCCATTCTGCCATAAGAATATTATATAAAGAATACATATCTAAAGGAGTGCTAATATTTTTACCACTCCACTTTGTCAAATTGGAGTTCATTTCACTAAATTCATTCATCTTCTGTATAACTTCAGGTGTTTTTAAAACTCTTTGGTATTCTTCTATATATCTATAAATAGTCAAATCTAAGATTTTATAAGAGTTAAATGCAAATTTATTAGCATAAAATTTATACTGTTTAAACATACGAAGGACAATCCATAGGTAATAAGATATTATCTTCAATCCAAGGAACATATGTAATAGGTATTGGTTGCCAATTTAAATCATAATTCCATTTTTGAATATTTTTAGGCGGGAATAATCCTGCAAGAACAAGTAATAACGACATTTTTGTTCTCGAATAATCTGTAGTGTGGGCTTTTATCAGTTCTGGTGTATAAATGTCATTTAAGAAGTTTCTATATCTTGATCTGAGAAATTTTCCAAATTCATACGCACGTTTTTTACCATTCTGAAATATGTAAAAATTTATATTTTTTGAATATTACATTTTATAAATACTATGTAGCAATTTAATAAATCTACATACATTTGTCAATTCTCCAAAACCCATAGGATAAAAATCATATGTCTTATATGGATCATTTGGATATAATTCTTTATTTGGCGTTCGATCTCCGTGCCTAAATATCTATAAAAAAAAAAAGGTATAACTTGTATTTCTTTATTTTTAAAAATCAAATTAAAGAACACTTAATGTTTTATGTTTTTACCACGTTTACTAATCGAAATTCTTGTTCCTTTGTACTGATACATATTGCAATAACAATTAGATTAATAACAATTATATTAAAGAAATTAAACAAATTTTGTAGTATATTCATATTTCAATGATACAGTCGCGTTAGTTCGTCGCAAAGTCGATTAACGTAATCGATGTAAAATCAACTTAATCATTTATCATTTACATATAGAAGACTTGAAGTTCTTTAGTTTACTGATAACGATCATTAAATACAGATATACTTTTTTTTTTTGAAGTATATGATTATATAGGTTCATAGATACATAAAGATTTTATCATTTCTAAAAAAGATTTATTACGACTTTTGAATGCTGCTCTCTTATTGGTTAATAACATCTTTCAGGTGTGGTAACTATGAGAATAATTATTATATACATACAGGTTATTTAAAGATTTATTATTTATATTTTACAAAATCTAAAAGAAAAAATGGTATATTCATAAAAATATTGCAACATACTTCAAATTATATGGCTAAATCATTGAAATTAACTCTCATAAAACTTAGAGCTTTTTTTAAGGTTGGCAGCCCTGCGACTAGCTTGTACCGCGTCTGTGCATAAGATGACCGCACGGTAAACTATTGTTTTAAAATCTGACGGTTTAAGAAACGTGTGTGTTGCATTAATTCAAAAGGAATCTTCATGAAATCATATCTCAGGATATCAAAAAGATGGCCCAAATTTTCGACGACACAGCTGCTATATTGCAGTATTTTGATACGTGAGTAGAAAAATTTTTCAAACTATTTTATTATACAAATATTCATTGTCTAAAGAGACAATGAAGATCTTGAAGAATTCTTATTTCTTTTTCTAATATATGTGATATATTTATGTTTTAAAAAAATAGGCATAATAATATAGGCATAATTAATGATTCATAAAATGTAACTTATGTAAAAAAAAAAATATATTACAATATTTAAAAATATTATAACAATAAATTTTCTTTTAGATGATATAATATATTGTTGGATAAAATATATTTATTATGCTATAAGAAAAGATTTAAAAGCTAAGAACGAGTCATGCTAAGAAGTTTACAAGTATCTTGCATATGTTGATAATTCCTTCTATTATATATACTTACATTTATGGGTCTGATAATTGACTGAAAATTGACTGAAAATTGACACTTATACTATCACTTGCCTTCTTTACAAGGTCTTCTGTAGCCAATAAATCTTGAATTCATTGATTGCTTACATTAATGCTTATTATCTATCTTCCAAAGGCAATAGGTCAGTCTTCGATATAGTTATATTTTCTAATCTCTTACATATACGTCAATTTAACTTCTATCAAAATCATTTTGAAAAACAAGTCCCCTCTTTCAATAAATATTACATTTAATTCATATAAGTATAAAGTAACAATGCTTTACAAACTTTTATTATTTTCTACAAATCTTTTTTACAAATTGATGTCTATTTGTTACTGTCAAAGAAAATAAAATAATAAAATTTTCATATAATCTTCCAAAAATTATTAATATTTTTACAGATTAGTATTTATAAATTAGATCATAACTTTATTAAGAATTATTATTATTATTATTATTATTATTATTATTATTTTATTACTCCTTTGCTTTTTAGTTTTTTCTCTTATTTTATGTCTAATTCAAGAGATTCCTTCTGAGGGGTCCTGTCCCTCCCTATCTTTTTTCTCTCTCACTCTTTCTCCTCTCTCTCTCTCTCTCTCTCTCTCTCTCTCTCTCTCTCTCTCTCTCTCTCCCTCCCTGTCATCTCTACTACGTGATTCTCCAGCTTTAAACCTTCCATCCTCCCCACCCTTCTGATCCCAGTCAGTATCAACCATGCTGCGACTTGTACCCAGTCGCATTTCGTACATCGTTCGAGCGAGTTTAGTATCAACATACTTTTTCGTGTTCGAGCTTTATCTCCGACGTATTTTCGAATAGACAAAGAAAGAAAAAAGATAAGAAAAGACAAAACAAGAAAGATAGAAAGAAAGAAAGAAAGAAAAATAACGATGTGCCGATCGAACTCGTGAACTCGGTCAGTGAAAGAAAAATATGGACATAAAATTGTTGTTATCATTATCATCGAAATGAACATTTTAATTCATCGTACAAGAATGGGACATAAAATGTTGTCAGTAAAGAAGAGATCTTTCTTCTTTAGGAGGATCATACGAAAGAACAAATCGTTTGTGATAAGTGTTCACGCAATAATAGCTTTTTGACGCGATCGTCAAGATTTCAGTGTTTTTTTTTCTCTCGTTTCATTTGTTGATATTGTCTTTTTCTTCTTTTCGCTGTTCGACGGTTTTATTTTATTTTTTTTTTTTCTTCTTCTCATTAAATTCGACGAAGGAAAACTGTGCGTACGACACTCGTCAGAGAACTTTTCGTTTTATCGTAGATTTATTTTTTTTCTCTCTCCGTTTTTAACTTTTATTTTTTGTTTCTTTTTCTCTTTTTTTTTTTTTTTAACTTTTTTTTTTTTGTTAAACTTATGAGCTTGATAGATAAAATGCGCGAGTTCAACGAAACACGGGAGTATATGCTTTAAAATGTGTATCTGCCTGTGTGCGTGTTGTTTGTGCGTACGTGTTTGTATATATACATATACGTGTATACGTGTGTACAATTTATATTGAATCATCTGGAGAATCATCTCAAAGTGGATAGTTATCTCGATTGATCGGGTCCAGTGGTATAGCACGTCGAATGAAATCGTCCATGTTAAAAGATTAACGTCAGAGACAAACAGATAATAGACATTGAGTTTGTCTCTTTGGCCACACGCATCGAATTCTGCTTCATGTGCATCTCTGCAACTTTTTCTCAATGCACGTACGAGAAGTACATACACCAAAAAATGATTACGATGCCGTCTCGTAGTTGTACGTTCGAAGAGAAAAAGGAACAATAAAGGGGGAAAAAAAAAGAAAGAAAGAAAGAAAAAAAAAAAAAAGAAAGAACAAGACTTATTTTAACGAAGAAAAGTGCATATCATTATACGTACATATATATATACATTTATGTGCGTAATTGTGATCAAACGAGACTGACTGATTGACTGATTTTTACGTTGAAAATTGTTTCGAACTATAAAATTAAATTATTAAAGTACAAGACGTTCAGTATTAAGAATAAACGAGTTATATATATATATACACATATATTATATTTTTTTTGTGTGTTACAAGAATACGCGTGTACATATACGTATATATGTGCATATATATATATACATATATATATATATATATACACACATATAAATATACATATATTTTAATATAAATAACATATAGATAGTTTTAACATTATACTTTTACACGTGAAGACGAAGAATCACGCACAAACGTGTAACACTTTTTATTGTTGTTATTATTATATTGTTATCAATGTTGTCCAAAACACATCAACGCAAGATGTTTCTCGGTGGTTACGTCTACGGTAATCAGAATCAGAACAGTCCACCTTCTCCATCCAGGGGCAGCATTTGGGGTAGTGCTTATAGTCCCTTTCGAAAGTAAGTTGGTAACTTGGTTGTATTCAAATATAATATGTTATCAATACAATCATTATGTATATGCATTAACATTTTTATAGACGAACGATACGAATGTTGTAGTGGTATATTGTGGTATTGGTATTAAAGAGGATTTTACGTTTAATTAATCTGACGCATATTCATAATTAATGTCTGTTTCAAAATAGATTGGATTTTTTTCTGAATTTAATGATTTCATTTTGACAATTAAACAAATTCTCTTTTTATTCTTTATCCATGCCTTTTTTTTTTTTGTAGAGCTTTGGGACGTTGACTTTTTTCCTTCTTTTTTTTTTGTTATTCATAATATAGCAAATCCGGTGGTCACTCAAATATATCATCCTTCTGAACGAAATATTCAAGTGCTAATGCACTTACTGTCACGCGAAAGATCAGCACGCTCGTTCAAACACCCACGCGAGAAAAGACATGATACGACAAAGTCGTAGGATTATAGGACGAAAAACAGGCCGAGAGAACGAAGCTAATTGTTTAACTCGAAAGATAATTCGTTTAACGACCTGTTAATTAAAAAAAAATTTGCATACGCACCGTTGACCTGCATTATTTCTTTATCGTAATATTCAGCAAAGTGCTAAACTTGCTACATTTAGTATATGTATAATTATATAAATTATATATATATATAAGTCGCATACGTCGAAAACAAGTGTTAGAAAAATTAAAAACATTAGTCATTCTTCTTATTATGATCGAAAATATGATTCATTTTCTTTCAAGATCTTCTCAACTTTCTCTTTGTTTGTTTGCTTGTTTATTTGTTCGTTTGTTTTCGAGATTTTATTATTCCTTAGACGTAATTCGGTTCATTAATTTTATCTACGTTTATGATTCAGCATGTTGATTCGTAAAGTTTGTAAATACGTGTTGTTCAACCTCGAATTCGTTAATTCATTGTGGCAATACATTGTTTACATCGACGAGAAGAAGGATTTTAATAATGTTGCGTAAAATATCGATATACGTTATATTTATGAACGGGGTTGATGCGTTGCGTGGTAACAACAGTATAGTGGTCCATGGCACAGTTCTCTCTTTCTCTCTTTCCTCTTCCTCCTCCACCTCTTTCTCTTCTCTCATCGTATTGATTTCTTGCTTTTACCCTCCATCTTGTCAGATGATGGTCCTATGTTGCGTTCCATGTGTAACTTGTGACTTACTTTCTTTTTTTTTTCTTTTTCTTTTTTTTTTCTTTTTTATGTATTACGTGATCATAAAAAAAAAAAAGATAATTTGAAAAAGAATTATTAAATATCGAACTTTCAGGATGTTTAAAAAAGCAAGAAAAGGATTTAGACGTTGTTTATCGAAACGTAGGATACATTTTTTACGCATCTTTAAACGTATCTCCTTGTTGTGAGAGATGCGAAGAAATAAGGGAGAGACAGAGAGAGAAAAAGAGAGAGAGAGAAAAGAAAGAGAGAGAGAGAGAGAGAGAGAGAGACATAAAGCATGTACGTGTGGATTTGTGTGTGAGAGAGAGAAACACAGGAAACGACGGTAGAGGAAGGTAGAGGAAAGTTAGGGTTCGAAAGGGCAGACGCTAACATTAAATGTGCACAGGGCAAGCTATTTTTAAAACACGCGCTTTGCTACTTTCAAAAGGATGCGACACATCTTTATATTTCAAGAAAATACATGTTAACACATTGAATGCCCCGTAGCACATTGTTCATCTATTACTACATGGAATATTTATTCTTAAGATATTGGGTCCCAGCTAATGGATAAAAAAACATTTTTTAATTAATAATAGATAATAATTATATGTTATGGCGCTTGTATTATATATTACATTTTTCTCTGTCTAATAATTATTATTATTTTTTTTTTTTTTTTTTGTAAGTCAATATTATAACCCATGTTTTATAAATGTTTACAATGAATGCAATAACGTGGATCGTCCATGGCCTACGCGACCAGGATGGAAAGTTACGTTAAAATAGCCTGGCATCCAACGTGTTAATGACACGCGCTCACTAAAATGCTTGTTTGCTTTTTATTTACGCTCGTATACATGGATAACTTTAATTTGAAAAGTATTCTTTTCCTATTACGCATTGTTCATAATGTTGAAAATATTGTCGAATACAAATAAGAAGATTGTTAGAATTGAGTCATGGAACATTTCATGGTTCTTTTCATTATTTGATTATTTTCTATTTTTAATCAGAGCTTATAAAACAAAAAGACAAACTTATCGTACTCTTTTTCATTATTCTTAACTTGGCGTTCTACCAAATGAAATTCGCGTATTCAGATCTTTTCTTTGAGTTCTGATAAGCCGTTCATTTTGCACTGGCATGTAGTCAAAAAATTATTATCCTTTTGTACTAAAAGAAATGGAATGTCCCAAGCTTGGATAAGGGATTATTTACGTATTTTTAGAGCTTGGAATTTGAGTTCAAACTAATTGAATTTATTTGTTTTCGAAAGTAAATATAACCATAAGCATGGTTATCGGAGAACGTTAGCATTCCTTTATCACATTCGTTAGCACAATTCTCGAAATGATCTCACATTCCCAAGAAAGTCGACTAGTTGGTCGTCATCAATCTAAGCTTCGGTGATGATGCATTAGGTCGCACGTTAATTACTTACTTTGCATTTCAGCACGAATAGCGCGTATGTGTGTATCTACTACATCACCGAAATAGGTTTTGGATGAAATCTAAATTAAAGCTTTCTGGAAGTCCAGCGTTTCCTTATTGCTTTTAATGCCGTTTGCGATTGCCTTAGGATCTTACAAACTTCTGACTCGTCGCGTTCTCACGACATTAATTTCATACATATGTAACTGGAAATAGAATTTTAATGGACGAACATCATTCCTATTTGTCGATCATCGTTCTAACTAGCATTAGATAATCGGTGGAGTAGAAATATGTTAGGACGGCGAAAAAAAAATAAGAAAGATCTCGATTCTTGTAACGCGTTATCCCTTTTTCTTTTGAAATAGGACCTTCGAAATAGAAGAGAGAGAAAGAGAGAGGGGCACTCTCTTCAATTTGGTCCTTTTGAAAGTTCTTGTCCGATTTGATACACGGGTACGTACGTGTACGTACGTGTCGTCTAATTCCCCGTCAACAGCACATGCCGACAATCCGTTTTCGGTTCTATTCCGAAAATAGACAGGCTTTGATTCGGCGCTATAGATCCCTGGGTCGTTATTTTCAGAAGGGAAAAACATGAAAAGTCAACTAGCAATGTCCTTTTGCTGTCACGTTTTACTACGTGACCGTGTCTGATTCAGATGACTCTTATTTAAAGACTTTGATTCTTTTTAAATTCTACTCGATCGGAGGTACGCTTAGATACCTGATCGGTACCAATCGGTCCAGGTACAATTAAAACAAACGAAATCAATTCGTAAGAGTATACATATGTTGACACTTCTTTAATTCTTATCTATTTATTTTTTGTTTTGTTTTGTTACAGTACCAACATGCCCCTGCAAGATATCACGATGAGCCAAACTTTACCATTGACAAATGGTGAGTGATATCATATTGATGATAAAATTATTGATAACATTTATTTACCAAACGATTCACAGGGTCTCACGAATAACCGGATATGAGTTTACGGTCTATAAACGGAGAAACAAATGATTTTGTTAAACGACCGCGAACGTATTACTACTGTAATAATCATGATACTTTATCGAGATGATTATGTTACTTATCGTGATGTATATCTCCTTGATAGAGATCGACTTCTTTTAATAACGTACCACTGATATATTGCAGATGACAATAGGATGATCAATTATCTCCCCCTTCCTCCTTAGCACACCCATCTTATTGCTCATTTCCGACGTAATTGACCCTTCATTGAGGTGTGTAATGATGTGCCAATCTATAAGCTACTTATTTTTCACGACTCGATGATGATAATCATAAGATATAACATAATTTTTCCTTTATATAATAGATATTTATATATTATCTATCTAATAATAATTATTATACGTAGTATAGAAAATCAATTTTTAGAGTTACGAATATTATAATACAGGTAATTAAGAATATGCGACCTCTTTTTTCTCGGATGAATTATTATTATTATTATTATCATTTTTTTTTTTTTTTTTTTTTTTTTTTTTTTTTTTTTTTTTTTTTTTTTTTTTTTTAAATTATTATTAATACCTACGACGTCAAAGACGACGATGAAGGAGAACATCGCGAAGGCGATGTCGTCTTGGCCAAAGCGGTCGACGGAGGACAGTGAGAATACTCACCTAATTGTACTCATCAAGATAAAAGAGAGGACAACGAACTTGCTTGCTAGTGGTTTGCACACCGGCTTAATCTGGTGTATCCACGGTATGGCGTAAATTTGGCCCTTAGTAGACGAATCTGTGCCAAATGTGTCGTTTCTTCTTTTGAACGCTCGATGCCGATAATATTTACGCGGTAACCGTCGACTTTAACAATCGAACGGCCTTCTACTCCCAAGTCTCTTTTATATCTTTACGTTTCTTGCCTCATAAATATTTATACAAAGGGGAGGGCGAATGGGGTGCCAGATTCGAATCGATCTTTCTCTGATTCGGAATTATTTGACTTTCGTTTTTCGCGCCTAAACGTTCAGATTTACGAAAGACGTAAACGATATATGTACATGCATACGAGTTTCGCGTACGCAATCGTTTTATTTAACGAGCTTCGAGTTTCAACCAATTGAAAATAACGTGGAGGTCTGATTAATGTCGATCGCTAGAACGCTATTAGGAATTTAGGACACCTGTCTCACGGCGCCAAGCGCCGCTATGGCTGGCGGCGAACGACAAACTCAGTTTTCATTCGGGACGATAGACCGAATTTGCGAAGTCAGCAAAAAACAAAACAAAAAAAAAAAAAAGAAAGAAAGAAAAAAGAAAATAAAAGAAGAGAAGTGTTACTTCATTGCGAGACGACGATCATTCGCCCTGTCAAAATTCGTTCATCGCGATCTCGGATTACAGGAAGCGGTGATCCATTTATTTTGGCGGTTCACAAACGTTTTTAGTGGTAAGAAGTGGGAGGGCGTCGCGACGCCTCGCGTATTTATTTCTGTAACACAGTGCTTGCCATGATCGTCGCCTGCGTTATTCTACGTTATACTATATAGATGCGCGCATTGCGATGTAAAATCTACGAAATTCATAAAAAAAATTCTCTACGCGTTAAAAATAAACGATAGAATTCCGTCGAATGTAGGATATTAGATTAATTTGAATTTGAACGTAATTATTCGTATTTAATAAATTACATTAGATAAAAAAAAAAAAAAAAAAAAGATCCGAGAAAGATATCATGATTATTTGAAAATTCAACAAATATAAGAACATATGCTTTCCGATCGATTATTTCGAAAAATAGAGAGAAGCGAGTTGAAACGAATACTAAACAATTCTACTGGCAGTATTTGCGAGTAGTAAAACGCGTGTTAAAATTCTGATCGCCTTAGAATAAGTCGTAAAGTTATTATTTTTAACCACCGAAGACTGTCCAGCCGGTAGCCGTAGAACCCAATGATGAATGCCGTTTGCTGCGTAGATTCAGACTTCTTGGGAGAAGAGATGAAGTTCTTGTAAAAAAGGGTGGAACGCAATCGGAAAGTCTAGCATGGTTGCATGCTAAGATGATTTCCACGGTTTTATTGCGGGTAGGTCAGGCCAGATTGGAGAATTGCCCGCCAAAATAGACTGTTCAAACCGTTCCGGCCTAAATGTGTCATCTATAAATACGAGAGCCCGGTTGGTACAAGAGAGAGAGACAGAGACAGAGAGAGAGAGAGAGAGAGAGAGAGAAAGAGAGAGAGAGAGAAAGACAGAGAAGGTTTGGTACGCATCGATACACTTGCAGAGAAATTATCCGAGTATAATTCGCACATATTCGTGAGTCATACGTCGTTTCCCTGCACCTAGACACCTTGTCCCTCGGTTTTCTTCTTCTTCTTTTTTCTTCTTCTTCTTCTTCATCGTCATCTTTTCTTTTTTATTTTTTTCTTCTTTTTTTTTCTTTATTTTTTCTTTATTTTTTCTTTTTTTTTCGCCGTCTGAAACAAGCTTGTAAGCCGTCACTGTCGTTGACCGTTTCGTCGTTGCTTTATTATTAGACTCTCTCGATAACACCTCTCGAAGAATCATAGCGATTTATTTCTTCTTTTTCTCTTTCTTTTCTCTCTCTCTCTCTCTCTCTCTCTCTCTCTCTCTCTCTCTCTCTCCGTCTTTTTCTTTAGTGTTTCAAGCATGAAAAGACAACGAATATCGAAGAGATGATATCCTTTTAAATGTTGGAGAATTGAACTAAAACCGATGATTTTACGAATCTCGAGAACAGATCTTACTAAAAATACGATGTCCTTGGTCTCTCCAAAAAAAAAAAAAAGAAAAAAAAAATCTACGAATATGTAGGAAACTTTTGAAAGATAATATATATATATATATGTATAGATACACATAGGTATCTTCTTTCCATGCGAACTCGGTAGACCTTAGATAAGCTTAAGCTTTTAGAACTAGAAAATCGGACGTGCTTCTTCGAACTCGTAACCTTCAAAAACGAACGTCTAACATGATGTGATATAGATTCGAAATATAATTTTAACCGCAGGTTGTCTTACGAAGCAACCTTTGGCTAAGACGATCGTTCGTCGTTTCAGTTCCGATTCGTGCTGTCGATCGTACAGAAATTTATTTCTCTTTCTCTTTGTCCTTTTTTTTTCCTCTCTTCGTTTCATTCTTCCCGAAAGAAAAAAAAGAACATGTACAGTGTATCGAGTATCTAGGAAGATAATCAACGTTTGATATTGACGTAAATATGTAAAAAAAAAAAAAAAAAGAAAAGACAAGAGAAAGAGAGAGAGAGAGGAAGAGAAAATCTTTGTGAATGCCTGTTCCTTGTGGTATGGGATGTGATAGCTCAAGGTTAGATCTTCCATCGATCTCGAAAGACAACGAGGATAAGCCCATAAGGATCGAGATTAAATTCGGTAAGATAATCGATATAGACACGATTCGAGCTTTTAATTGATCAGAAATTATTCATCCGTAATGAGACGCATGCGCGATCGAGATATTCGATCATCGAGATATAATAATTACGAATGAATTGGAGAATAAAATTACAATGGCGTCTTCCGTCTCTATGACGGAATAACGAAGGATTGCAAGTTTGTAAGATCGTAAGTTTGGAAAATTGTAATTGGCGAAGACTTAGAGAATGATCGTGATCGTAGTAACAATGTATTTCGATATAGCGATACGTACATATATATTGAAAATGTTGTTAGAGTTATCATCGAGTATTCGAGTGTTATTTAACGCGTTGATTTTTCATGTTACGTTACAGGTACAAATTCAAAATCACCTGGGAAAACTTCTCCTATTAGTGGTATCGAGGGTGTACCAGGAATGGCATCAGCGGGGGTGGGTAGAACGATGAAGGAATATGAGGATCAGCTTGGTGCTTTGAAGAAAGAGAACTTCAATCTAAAATTGCGAATATATTTTCTCGAGGAACGTATGGGTATTACTTCCGCCGACGAGGGTGCGATTAAAAAGAACATCGAGTTAAAGGTCATTATCCGAGTGTCAAGTAGTAGTTGTCCATCGATCGTTGAACCCGCGTTTTTTTTTTTTTGCATGTATATAATATACCAATAGAGACTAATCTCTCATTTATATTGAAAATATCGATAATGTTTTATCTATACAGATATTTAACTAACGAAAAATATATATGTGCTAACGCTTTAGGTCGAAATCGAATCGCTTAGGAAGGAGTTAGCTGAGAAGCAGGAACTTCTTAGCCAAGCGGCAAAGGCATTTGAGTTGATTGAGGAACAAAAGGAAGTCTCCTCGCGGAATCAGGCACAATATGAGCAATCGCTTGAGAAGGAGCGTGAAAGGATCGTGCAATTGGAGAAAGGTCGGTAAAATAATTCAATTGTAATTTATATTTATTTTTATGAAAAGAGTATTTAAGTGATGAATTCGTTCGGTTGTTTTATTTCTTTTTTTTTTTATTTATTATTTATTATTTTTTATTTTTTATTTTTTATTTTTTTATTTTATTGTTTCCTTCCCTCCCTTTCTTTTCCAGAACTCGAGGAATATCGAGAAAGAGCAAGTGACGCTTCAGTTTTTTACAAAGAAGCGTTTGGTGTTACGCCAGAGAAAGCTTTGGAAAATGAAGAAAAGCTTCATCAAATGGAAGAACTCGTTGCATCCCTCGAAGCGGAGGTAAGTGTTGTTAAAAATCATTTAAATTTTATAGTATTCAAATTATGACGGTAGAAATGATACTTCTTCGTTGTATCTCTTCGCTATATAGTTGCAAATAAACGGCAGTGCTAACGGTCACTTCCTTTTGTTACCACAAATATAACGTAGCTCGATAAGCTTACTGTTAAAAGAATTAATCAGTATGCTAGTATTCGTTGAAGAGATTGCTAACACGTTTATACGGAACAGACATTCTTTTATGAACATTTATCATCCTTTTCTTCTTCATTTACACTGTTTTAAGATAAGAACCATCATTTGTATGTTTAACGCGTATGTAAGAATAAAATTAGTAAATTTCCGTTGATAGTTGAAATAAATTTCTCGGCAATTCGTTAGATCGATCAGATTAATTTTTTTCGTTTTTTTTTTTATTTTGTTTTTTAATGCAAACATACGAATTGTCTTGTTTAGGTAAGACAAATAAGTGCTAGCTTAGAAGAAGAACGTGAATGGGCACAAGAATTGGAAAGCGAAAGGGATCAATTTAGAGATCGTTTAAGCGCAGAAATACAAACGAGAGAAAATCTGACTACCGAAAGGATACGAGATATGGATGAATTAAGAGAACGAGTTAGAGAATTGGAGGATCAAGTTTTTAAAAAGGATACTATCGTTCAGCAATATAAAAGTGAAATAAGTGAAAAGGATAGGGCGATTAAGGAAAAAAATATATTATTGGAAGAAAAGTGTAGATCATACGAGGAAATATGTTCGGTTTCCGATAGAAGGAAAAGACAGATTGATCAGTTGAGAATGTCTGTGAAAGCAAGGGACGACGCTCTGACTGATCTAAATAATAAACATCGTGCTCTTTTATCTCAGGTGAAGAAAAAAATTTTTTTTCTTTCTTTTTTTCTTCTTTTCCTTTTTTTTTTTTTTATACAAATTCCAAGATGAATTCAACGTAACATTTATTCTTACATTCGGTTATTTCTCTTTCAGTTTGAAAACGGCTATACAAAACGATCACCGGTAAGCAGCCCCTCGACAGTAAGTCCATTTATAGAATCCGTGTCGCCAAGGATGGCACAAAAACTAACTTGTCTGCAGGGTTCAACGAATAACGACAGCTCTGTATTTGAACGGGAAACGAACAAGGAAAGATTCATCAAAGTTAAATCGCCTACAACAACCATGACAACCAGTATTGATGAAATGGAAACTAATAGATTGGCGAAGGTAGATTTTCATCAGTCAAGAAATTCTCTTTTCCTTCGTTTTATATTCATATTGTTATTAATATTACAAACGTATCTCTATTGACAGGAATTGGAAGAAAAGGATCTAGAGTTGAAGAGAC
>NC_062189.1:14960046-14977546 GCF_912470025.1 Vespa velutina
CAGAACAGTATACGTAAAGGACAATTGGAAAAGAAAATAGCCGATGTGGAGAGTATGGTAGCTGAAATGACTAAACAAAAAGCTGAACTCTTGCAGTATAAAGAAAACACGGAAAAGAAGACAGCGGAAATGTTAATGGCACTTAAGAGAGAAAACGAACGAGTAATTAATGCCTTGTTTTTTATTTTAATTAAATTTAGATTTCAATAATCTAATTATATTGTAATCATTTTTATATACATGTTTTAGTTGAGATCAAAAATCAGAACGATGGAAGAGGACAACGAAACTGCCAAAGTGAAAATATCAGCCTTGACAAAAGAATTAGATCATCTTACTCTTTTACACAGTCAAATTCTCGTCGAAAATACGAAATTAACTAACGAGAAATTAAGACTTGAACAAGAAGTACGAAAAACCGATAACAGATACGATATGGCTGTTCGTTTAATGCAAGATAAATTTAATAAAGAGGTATACGCTTATCGAATTATTTATTATTTTCATCATGACTTTTCTTTTTTGTTTTTTTTTTTTTGGTTTTTTTTTTTTTTTTTTTTTTTTTTTTTTAAGTAATCAACATAACACATATGGAATTTTCTTTTTGCACAGATCTCAGATTTGAATCAAATCAATGATTCGCATAGAGCAAGAATGGAAGAACTCGAAGCTACTAATAAAGAACTACGAAGACACGTTGCTGTTTGTGAAACTAGCGATTCAGCGCCAAGTTCAAGTGGTGTTTCTTCTATACCAACAGAAAGCACATTGAAACAAACATGCGAAGATATTATTCAAGAATATCAAACCTATAATGTAAGTATTTACAAATGTCAATGAGTCTTTTAATAAAAGAATCATTGATGAATCATTTTTTGTAATTATTACAGCCTTCGCAATATTGGCAACCAATAAATTATCAAACTCTCGGTGGACGGAGTAAATCTAGTTGTTCACCTGACTTAGGCATTGAAAGTGATGCAGCAGTTACCACAGTAAGACCACTACAAGATACTTTAAAGATTACCGAATCAATGACTAATTTACTCAGCGATGATGACAACGGTAATAGAAATACTGCTGTTCGAGAGGTAGACAGCGATAGTCCATTGCCAATCGAAGGTACGTTTAAATTTATTAGATTTTATCTTTGAGATTTTATACTCTTTCACATAGTAATATTGCTCATTCATATATATGTATATACATACTTATATAGATAAATATATATAAGTATGTATGTATGTCTGGTATGTATGTATGTATGTATGTATGTATGTAACAACTTCTTCACTAATTATATCTTATTGCTTTTATAGCAATTTTAGCTGGACATAAATATAGTATGTATCTCAGATAAACAATTTAATTGTTGTGCTTTGTTGTAGTCTATTTAATTTAGATAAAAGTTAGCGATCAGTGCTTATTTCTTTTCGTATTTTTAGCACTTTATATATTTTTAGTCAATGATTTAATACCATTCAGAATATACTATTTTTGCTTATATTAAAAAAAAAAACAAAAAAAAAAAAAAACAAAAAATGTTATGCAACGTGAAAATCTGTTCGCTTACCACGTTTATGAGCTCATTTGTAATGAAAAATTTGAATTATAATTAGTAATATTTTTTTATTGATGAATCTCATAGGTCTTGATGAAATAGAAGCACTCAAGCAAGAAAATGAAATGCTGAAACGGAGGTTAATGAAAACGAGAAGAGCCCTGGAAGATACGTTTCAACATTTATCGACCTCGAACAAAAACAAGAAAAATGTTGAAAAGGCAATCACTAAACAACTGATGATTACTAAAAGTATACTAAAGAAAACGAGAACGTACGATGAACCATTGGAGAACTAAAGAAAAATAAATATGAAAACCAAAATAAATTTAATATGTCTGTAGAAGAGAACGCAGATACAAAATGGACAAGGTTTTACTTAACCAATTTGCGTTAATCTTCAAATTGTCCACCACGCATCGTCCAGTTTTTATTGTTACGTATTTTTTAATCCAACTGTTATACTATTCTACAGACTGTTGTTATTTTTTTTAAACGAAACATTTCGAAGTGACACGTATAATGTTACGAGTACTAATAACAGCGATATTCTATCATTGTAATTTTTGTAAAACAAAAGAAAAAAAAAATATTTTCTTACTACAACGAAATGTTTTGGAAAAGAAACGAGAATGAAACCATTTTTGTGCTTTTTAAAATACGCGACTGTATAATACAATATTTGTATATACTTATGGAGAAAGATTGCACGCAAAACATTGTATAAATCCTTTTTGATTTATACGTGCGTTAGTGACAGTTCTTTCTCCCTCTCTCTTTTTTTTTTTTTTTTTTTTTCATTTTCTTTCCTATAGAGTAAGTTCTTGATTATGAACTTATTCTTCAATTAATTATTTTATCGATTATATGAAATCACACTCGCGAGTTTAAAGGTGTGCATCATTATACGGCATCTGTACATAGTCTTCATAAATAAAGTGCCATTAATATTTGCGGTTTGAAATATGCTCTTTTTTTTTTTTTCGTTATTTAGACGCATTTATTCCTATTCTTTATTTTTATTTTTCCTTACACAGAAAATATTATACTAAATTTTTAATTTATGGACAAATGCTTCGTCTAGATCGCGCTTCATTACCGAAACGACATTGGTATACGAATAAAATACGAATTAACATAGATTATGATAAATTTTTATTATCACTTGATGACTAGATAATAATATAAAGATCCGTAATAACCGATTTCGGTGAAGTTGCGAACTGCTGCGATAATCACACGCATATTTTTGTCCGTCAAGTTCGGTGAGGAGCACAAAATCAGTTTTTTTTTCTTTTTTTTTTTTTTTTTTCTTTTTTTTTCTTTCTTCATATTGTACAACATTTCACTCTTTCTTAGTCGTTTAATACATCTTTCTTAACGCTTTTTCTTCGCTTCTTTCCTCATGATAATTGAATTTGTAGGCAAAATGATTAGGAAGAGGGGTATACATATATACAATTCTACAGTGACACTTTTTCAGTAGCACGCTGCTATATATGATCAAGAACTGTAATCAAAATCTGATGGCAATTACGTGATGAGTGTGTATTTTTTTTTCTTTTTTTCGTTTTTCCTTTTTTTTCCCCTTAGAAATCGAATAAGACGAACCAAAAACAATTATTTTACGTACAATCGTACAATTACGTATAATCTCAGTTTGATTTTTCGAGGTCGATTGATCGTTCCATGAATTCCTACTTATATTCTGAATATATCTGTCTTTTCTGAAATTAGATATCTTATCTTGTTCGAGTTAACCGCAGATAGATTCACGATTCTTATATATTTTAATCTATATATCAAATATAATACGTATATAAATATAATACGTAATATAAATATACTATGTACGTATGTAGAACATCGAATGTGTTACTTGCGATTAATACGCACAACAGTGTTTTAGAGAGCCGATGTTAAAAAAAAAAAAAAAAAAAAAAAAAAAAAGAAAAAAAAACAAAAATGAAAGAATTCATTGAGCAAAAATTTTATGCAAGAGATACGAATCGATAAAGATTCAGTTTCGATTACAGTTCCCGCATGTAATATACGCGATTATATGCTTCATTTAATGATACGAGATGCACGTAGAATTATCATCGATAAACTTGTAGAAAATCCGATGATGGTGCGGAAAGAGATCCCTTTTATTTTATTTTATTTTCTTTTTCTTTTTTTGTTTTTTTTTTTCCTTTGATTCGCAACATTATCGCACCTTATCTATGTGCACAATAAAATTCATCTGTGTACTTTTATTTTTGTTCATTCTTTTTCTCTATCTCCCTTTGTTTCTTTGTTTTCTTCGAAGAACGCGTATAAAATTTGAAATAAACCAGAAGGAACGAAAAGTTGTTTATATCATTCGCCGGATTTTATTTTTCGATATTATTCATTATCGATCGAAACCAGAACAATTATTTTGATCATGTACATATTTTCGATTTTCAGTTTCTATAAACTAATTGCAATTTTGATTATCACGATTTGTTCAATCTGTTTTGTTCCAGTATGATCGATCGATCGTAAATTTTTGCGAACAAGTAAAATTTGATTTTATTACAAGTATCAACGAAGGGATCTGCATTATCGACTCTTGTATTTATGATTTAGATACTTAGAAAATAATAACTTTGATCATGGAATATATCCTTTGTACTATTTTATGTAAATGAAATGACTAAACGTTCTAACTTTTGAAAAGTGTAAACGATTAAGAGATAATCCGTATGGTGAAATAATTGTGCTCATTGATTCTCAGAAAAGTATATCTTTTGTAAAACACATATCTTCACCTACGAATCGTGTTTTACTTTTGATTACAAATTCTCATTAGAATTAATACTTCATTTGTTAATCGGACATCGATTTATAATATTTATCTTTTAAAGAAAATTATTGATCATTTATATGACACTCGTACGAAGATAACTATAGTTTTCTTCTGAATTTAATCTTCTAGAATTTGTAATCAATGTGTCTTTTTGAAACGCAGTAAGAATATTTCAATTATTTCTGCTTGAAACATTTCATAGAAAAAAATCAAATTACTAGCCCCATGTCAATTAGAAATTTGGGCAAAAGATTCAATTAAAAATTTATCACTTATACGGAACACACGATATTAAATATAACAACTAAACAGATACTTCGGGGGAAATAAAGACGTATCTATTAAGAAATGGTATCTATAAGTAAAAGTATCGATCGTTTTCTATCTTGATAAAAATATTGAATGTTAAAATATCTTTCAAAATAGACAGATTACCAGAAGATATAAATTTTTTTTTTTCTAATTATGTCGTTAAACAGAAAGAAAATATTCCATAATATATTTGGACTATTCCATTCAAATAGTCACAAAATATGGCTACGCGAGTTTTCTTTCTCTTTCAAGTTTATGAGACTCCGAGCTACGCAAGAATTTCCACGAAAGCTGACTTCGATAGTTATACACGATCAATACCTTGAAAGAGCTACCGGCTCGATAACGATAGATAAATAGATACGTCCGTGCATGTTCGTGTACGTTACTTACGCGACAATTCATCGATGCTGGAATTTCCAGATTACATCTCCCGAAATATTACGCCGAAATTCATTTATCACGAGTTAAATTTAATACACTCGCGATGAGTCGCCTTTGATTTCCGTCGTGTTGTCATTAGATCGTACGTGATTGGTGGTAGGGACGCTTCACTTTTTCGCATTTGTTTGAATGGAAAAAACCAACGTTAAAACGTCTTAAGATAGAGTTTGATTGATCATGAGAGAGTCAAGCTATAGATCGTTAAGATTTCGTACTTGAATTCCATTTGTTTTTTCTTTCTTTTCTTTTTCAAGTACTTCATCGTTCGATACTCTTACATTTTTATATTTTACATATAAATAATACTTATATGACGTCAAATATACACACGAAATAAGAGAACGTCGATCGCGATTATTACGATAAGATTCATTACTGTCTTTCATTATAGAAATCTTTCAATTATTGGCGCGAGAAAGAACGGTGCATTCATAAAATTTTTTCATCGTTCATGCGATGCTTTCGAATAGACCGAAGTCACGAATATATTTTGAAGTCTCGATTGAAACAAAGTCATAATAGTATCAAATAAATAATTACAATGATACCGAATTACCGATAATAAATTTTCGTTTAAATTACTATCATCACCCAAAATTTATATTCGATTTACTGTATTACTCGAGCGTCTTTCTTGAATTCATTTCGTAATTTTCAAACCGTTCTGTTTTTCAATTTCGCGCCTTTTTTTTTTTTATTACCCTTTCGTTTCGAGGCAATATAGAATTTGTACATAAATGAATTCGAATAAATCGCAACGCGTAGTTACTTGTCGTAAGTACATTGACATAAATGTGTAATCGGCTAGAACGACGATGACGACGACAACAACGACGACCCTAACGGAAGAGATCCGAGGACACGTGATTCTTCTCATTTGTAATAATCTCAAGGAGAGTCTGTCGTCAGGTAAGTGTTCCGTAGCGTTGCATTATTTTAGACGGTATTCGATTTCGTTCGGCTTTGGCGGGTTATGTGGCGTAATGTGAGTGGTGATGAGCGTGCGAGGGTGGCTCTCCAAGCCAGGAATCCGGTGAGGGTGGAAAGTCGGGGTAACCACCGCCGCCACCACCACCGCCACCACCACCACCCCCACTCGATTCGTTGCTAAGATCCGATGCAGGTCCTGGTACCATACCTCCTGGACCTCCTGTAAAGAACATTCGATGGCTTTTTAAAAATCTTTTTCGATATATCACCAAATTCATATTAATTAAACGTTAGAATAGAAAGATTTATTTATTTTTTTTTTTTAATTGATTTTTATTAATTTCTTACCGAGAGTAGTGTATACTGAAAGACCTGCATCCGGTGGGTATGGAAATTGTGGTGGTAAGGACGGCGATCTGGATGTCGATAGATAAGGTGGTGTCGTTGCACCTAAATAACTACGAGGTGGTCCACCGCTACCACTATTTCCACCACCACCTGGACTCGCACCTTCTCCGTCCAATCCCATATTCACGACCGTTCCGTAACTATCGTTACTCAAATCTAAAAAAACAAGATATTTGTTACGAATAAGTACCTACATGTATACCTACGTGTTGTTTTTTTTTTTTTTACCAGTAGATCGACATTAATAATACTATATTAAGAAATTAAAGATACGCAGTTATCTGAAGTGAGCGTAAATGAGTGACCGAATCAAACAGAAGGCATTAGTCGTGAAGATAGAAAAGATAAAACTTGTCTAGCATGATTAGTCTTGGCGATAATAATTCTACTCGTCCGAATAATACCCCGACGTTCGGCTTATGAAAGATCGAGGGAAGATAAGCCGTGCCTCTAGATCGAAGATAATTCTTGTCCTAGTAGGAATGCACGTGTCACCAATTTCGTTTCCACTTTCGCGACGTGACAAACATGAAAGAAGCGTTCTCTGACACGTTGAATTGAGAATGGATTGTTTTATGAATTATTAACGAATCTTCGTGCTTGGACGCTTTATAATGACTCGTTTAAATTTTATAAACTTCTCTCAGCCTTTAATCGTCGATCCCTTTGATCATTTTTTTGGCAATGTCCTTGCCTAGATGAATTCATTATATATACGTATTTATATATATATATATATATATATATATATATATATATATATTTCATTTTTCTGTTACATGTATAATAAAGATGATAATAATAATAATAATAATAATAATAATAATAATAATAATAATAATAATAATAATAATAATAATAATAAACTGATAACATATTTATATATTATATCTATTCGAAAGAAAAATTTCTTTACTCGAACAATGACATCGATTTCAAATCGGTCTTTTAAATATTTAACAAAAAACTTTTGCGTAGGCCTTTTTAACGAAGAACTTTGCGTAGGGCTTACAGCTAATGGGGGATATAAATTTAAGGATAATCCGCAATCTTCCCAAAATCTCAGGTATAGCAAGCCAGCAGTTAGCCTTTGCGATCTCCTGAATATTTGACGAAGATCGTCCTCTCTTCCCTTGTAGGTACCTTGCGAGCGATAAAGCGATTGCGGAGATGGAGTTTCGTGAGACTCGTTTTCTTCAACGAGACTCGTCTTTCGCATGGGACGAAGAAACGACTCTTTTTCGAAAGAACTTACGTAATTCGCGCGTTTTCGCGGGTATACATATCTACATATACGATATATATATATTTCTTTTTTTTTCAAACTTTTTTTCAAACATAGATCTACGAACAACGAAGAGGAATACATTAATTGTTTACATACCGTGATGGCCGAAGGTCGAATCCAAATCAACTTTAAGTTCGTCCTTGTCGAGTAATTTGTCATGCCTAGGTGAATGTCCACCAGCACTTGTCCCTTTCATACTTCGAAAATACTGCGACCATCTTGTCCTACCGGCGTCCTTCTTCAGTCTCTTCTCCTTTGCTCTCCTTAACACGAATGATTCATTCTATTCCGATCTTGTATGTTTGTATATAATTTTTTATCGATGATAAAGAAAAAATAAAAGAATATATAACAGCGGATAGGATCGCTGCACTCCGGTAGTAGAATGAGTAAGCGATTATTTTTTTTCTACGATTATTATCTAAAACTCGACGGATTGAACAATCGGCACGCGTAGAAAACTTTTATAAGTTCGAATCTCGTCTTATCGGCTTATCGATCACGACGTCGATCTTAGAAAGTTGCAGAAGTTACTACTTTGCAACATTTCTCTCGATATTCTTCTCGAGATTTCTTCGAGTACAAAGCGATAGAGACATAAAAGAGGTGAGATAAAATAATATTCTTTGATAAATAGTTACCTACTTTTGTTACTTTGTACCGTGGTATCGCGCACATGTATTTGAAGCGATAATAAGAATAGGCGTAAGAGAGATAGTTCTAGGATTAAAGAAATTTTCAAACGATTATTTTTTTTTTTCGTTTCTTTTCTTTTCTTTCCTTTTTTTTCCCTCTTTTCTTATTTTTCTTTCTTCCATCAATCTTCGTAGATACTATTTAAAGGAATATCATATCGCGTACGTGATCGATCATTTTCTATAGAGATTATTATTGTCAATATTCTCTCGAAAAGTTAATGAATCTGAAGCATTTAATTTTAACTGTGGTCTCACGATTGGTCTTGCCTTAAAAAGGGCTTCGGAAACCTTACCGGTTTATACGGAATTCTTACGAGTTCCCAGCATCTCGCAATTACTCATCTGCCTTGGCTTCACTTAAATTTATCTCCGGACGAAGGTTCGCCCTTTTCTCTCAATGAACGATTTTAGTTGTATTTGTAAATTGATACTTTTTCCTCGCTGTTTTAGAATTAAGTACACTAGAAAATTTTGTCGAATCTATACGTTTTTCAAAACAAATAATCCTAATTTTATTGTAGTATGAGTTCTATCGTAAACTATCGTAAACATTGAGAAACTTATCTTGAAAATACTTAACTAACCTGATTTACATCATGCGAATAATACACGAGTCGTATTTTATTGATGCTATATATATTATCAATGGAGATATTTTTCCGTGTTTATTTTTCTTATAAAATATATATATATGTTTAGAAATCTTATTCATACCTGTTTTGAAACCACACCTGGACGACACGCATATCCAGACCTGTGTCCTGCGAGAGCTGTTCTCGAACATGTCTCGCTGGTTTTGGACTGGTATTGTACGCCAATTTCAAGGTCTCCAATTGTTTCGCCGTGATCGTCGTTCGCGGCCTCTTGTTCGGTTGATCTCCATCGATGCTACCGCCGTCGGCCAGCTCTAAAATTCGTTGCGAGTATTTTCGTAATCCTCTGACACATTTAATTGTTATTATTGATATTAATGCGACGACAAAATTTGGAAATATTTTATTGGACGTTTAAACATCGCTTAGAACATTTAATTAATTTACGAGGATATCCGTCAAAACGAATAAAAAAAAGTAACCAATCGAGTTCTCTCCGGGTATATATATCTTAATTTCTACCTGCTGTTTCAATTTATTCTTCAGACAATTTAATTACCTTTTGCCTTTGCCTGTTCGTAGTCCGGCTTGCAGACGAGTTTTCTATCCTCCATGAGGTAAAATTCATCCCCGGTGTCCAATTGTCGCGAGCAGAGTGCGCAGGAGAAACACGTCAGATGATACACCAACTCCTGCGCTCTCCTTACCACTTGCGATGGTGCCAACCCTTGGCCGCAGCCCGCGCATTTCGTCCCAAAACGCCTGCCACACCAACAACATACAACATTTTCACATTACATTCACACGTAAATGACAAGACTCTACACGGCTCTTTTTTCTTTATTTTCGTTTCTATTTTGATTTAACGAGAGAACGACGAGGAGAAGAGCGATAAAATTTGTAACGATCATTGGTGCTTACTTGAAGAAATCGTCCTTGCAAAAGACATGGCCGTTTCTCGCGAAGCATTTGTCAGTTAGTCTTGCTCCACAATCTCGACAGGTCAGACATCTCGCGTGCCAACACCTTTCTAGGACCTTCAACACATACCTATCCAAGATTGCTTCCTGGCAACCACCACATTTCGGTATCGAGGCTGCAACGAAAAAGAATAATTAGAATTAACGATCATTCTTTATTTAAAAAAAAAAAAAAAAAAAAAAAAAAAAAAAAAAAAAAAAAAAAAAAAAAGAAAAAATCGAACAGAACAATGGATAGAACAGAATAATAGAGATTCGTCAAGCGTGAACCTGCGAGAGAAATTGTTCACTTACAATAGAGAATCTCCGGAATATGCGGGGGCAAGCCGAGATCGACGGCAGGTTGATCGAGAGGGTGCATATCGTGGCAAATGGTATTATCAGTGATGTTGTTACCAGTGTTGCGTCGATGCTGAGACTCCGGGCTACTTTGCGGCGGAGTGAGCATCTCCTCGCGAGCTCGCTGGTAAATCCCTTCCAGCGGCAGAGTCTCACGACTCAACATCTCGAAGCTTATCATAGTCATTGCGCTTAAGAAACGCGTCACAATAATTCCCCTTGCACGTAACTCATCTCGAGAAGTAAGAGAACGAGATATAAAGTATGATCGAGAGTGTTCTCTTTTATCACATCACTGGACTCTGGTCCAATGTTATTATATCGCTATATGTTGATCGTTAGCACAAAGTATTCACACTTGTTTGAATAATGAACTATGTCCGTTGTCACTCTGATAGTCTTTCTATACTCACGAATAAAAAGGAAAATATAAAGAAAGAAATAAGCCGCTCGGTAACGTGCGAAATAAACTGTGAAAGATCAGAGAATGAAGAGGAGAAAAAAAAAAGTAACGATGGAAATAAAAAGAAAGAGAAAAGGAGATGGATAGATAGATAGACAGAAAGGAGAGAGAGAGAGAGAGAGAGAGAGAGAGAGAGAGAGAAAGAAATAGGAGCGACAGAATGGAAAGCACGGATGACAAGACGGTTGCAGGCACACGACTGCTCTGTCGACTGTAGCGTTGCTCGTGCGCACGTGACATGCGTGGGTGTGGCGGGTCACTGGTGGGGCAAGTGTCAGGGTGATTGGGTGTGGTTTCTACCCATACCACCTCGCTTCCGGTACCGATTGGAGGAAACTTTTACCGCCTCCAATATGGCGTACAAGCTGGACATCGTATTTGACGGGGGTTGCTTACAACCACCCTGACGACTCTTCTTACCCTCGTTGGCACCCCTCGAAGAACGGTGGATAAAAACAAAGGACTACAAATTTTGGCGACGGCGATATAAACCCGGACACACGTTCCCGAGAAAGTTTCTCTTCGTATTCATCGACGTTTTTCCTCGGATACGAGAATACTAGGTTTTAGCGCTTAGCGATATTCTCGCTTTGTTGAATACGTGCTAAGTTTACTAAGAAAACTTTTTGATAATTTCACTCTCTTATCGAATAAATATTACAAATTGTATCGTCAAATTTTATTACATTATTTCGTTAAACAATTTTCCATGACAAGTTATGCTTTCTTGCATATTTATTATTTTAATACGAATAATAGTCACATGAATTTTCTCTTTTTCTTATTCTCTTTATCTTTAACAAATCTGTCCTTTATTTATTTTTTTTTTCCCTATTCACAAAATAAAGACAGGAGTATTCCGTTTCAGATAGCTTGTATTTGTTCGTTAATATCCATTCATCTTTTGAACCACGCCTAAGATACCTATGCATTCATCGGAATCGTCGCGTAAAAGAATTCTCGAGCTTTCCCTTAGGAACTACCTTTGGTATAAGGGATTGTCGGTGATTCGGGAAGGAACGTAGAATATCGGAGGAAGGCGAAACGGTGGTATTGGTGGATGCTTGTGGTAGTAAGCTGACTCGACGAAGGGGATTGTGGAGAGTACAAAAAGAACTGAGCGAAATTAAGAACGACCATGCTGCTGCTTCTGCTTCTCCTACTACTGGTGAGGTCGCCATTTTATAATCTTAGTCGTGATCATTCGTGTATATATTCCTTTTCATTCCTTTTCTCTCTCTCCCTCTCTTTCTCTCTCTCTCTCTCTCTCTCTCTCTCTCTCTCTCTTTTTCTCTCCCTCCATCTCTCTCAATATCTTTTTTCTCTCTGTCTCTGTCTTTTCCTCAACACTAGACGCAAGTGTACTCTCCTTCTTTTTTTCTTTTTCTCTAGGCGAATGCATACACCGTCTCATCTTGGATATCCACGATCACGCAGGAGATATCCAAGGCGTTTCTAGATCTCTTTTCCCTTTACTGGCTCACCTTTATTTCGTCTTTCTCTTTTTACTCGAAAAAAAATTCTAACTCCATCGCTAAAATATGGATTTTCCGAATGTATATCTTTTTTCCCTCTCTTTCTCTTTCTTTCTCTTTTACTCATTCACCCTCTCTTTCTTTCTCTCTCTCTCTCTCTTTCTTTCACGTACCTTCATAAAGGCAAATTAAATATTCTTAATAAATCAATCAGAAATATTATATAGATATAGGTGTACCTATTGGATTTTTATTTTTTTTTTTTTTCAATAATAAAAAATATTGAAACTCTTCAATGAGATCAATAAGAAAAAATATCGATTATAGGAAACGTCAAGTCATATCCATTTATTTGACCTTCGAAAAAATAAATCGACTTGATATCCAACGCGCCATAAAGCTCGTGCTCTTTTCTTGAACGTTCATCCGTATAATCGTGCTCGTTAACAAAAAAATAGCTGGCAAACTCAGCAACGATGGTGATCAATGAATGGACATCAACCTTAATGCACCCTAAAGCACGTTGAATTTTCCACCTCGTGTCCGCGGGCAACAGATGGTCCACCATTTTGCATACATATCGTTGATCCTGTTAAATCTATCGCTTATATGTCACTTTCGTTGCGGCTAACAGGGATGAATGCATCGACGAAAAAGTCAGTCGTTTGTACTTTTAGTATAACTACCTACTATACTTTTCGACGAAACCGGTCATGCTTATTTTGTGGCAACGAGGAAGCCTAATCGATACCCATATTCGGTAACTATAAATCATCGCTTTCTTTATATTATATTTCTTTATATTCTTTTTCGATTATACGATAATCATGCGTTTTCTTAGAACACGAAGAACATACGATTATAATTATTATCATATGGTTATTATTATCATTTATCTTAGATCGACAGATCGAAAATTTTTAAAGTTTGATTTAAAAATATATTTTTAGAAATTTTTCGAAGATCATCGAAATTTTTCGTTCATACTTTCTTCTCAAATCTTTGATTATCTTTAAGAAAGGAGCAAGATCAATAATCTCTTCAGGATGATTTCCTATTTTCCGTTTGGATCTTTTTCTAAGCTCCTTGCATTTGTATCGTCGAGATTGTTGAAAGGGAAAATCAAGATGTCCGCTTTTTACGCTTTTATTTTCGATAGATCTCTTTCTTTCTCTCTCTCTCTCTTTCTCTCTTTCTCTCATTCTCTCTTTCTCTCTTTCTCTTTCTCTCTCTCGTCAGGATGGAGAAGCTATTCAGGGAGTGTCTCTGCGATTGCGCGGCTTGCTAATTTCCGTGGGCGTCCTCCTCGGCCTTCGATCACGCGAATCCACCCTTCGTCGGTTCCGCTGCACATGTCGACACGCCTCCAGGAGTCGTTCGTAAGCGTAAAAAGCATCGCCAACGGGGGGTGTAGAGGGTTTTCACGGCTTGGCAAGGGTAGATGCCGCGTTTGGGCTCACCTCGGGGGCTTGTGCCGAGCGGATGAGCCACGAAAAAAAAAAAAAAAAAAAAAGATAAAGAAAAAAAAGAAGAGAAAGAAAAAAACAGGAGAGAAACAAGAAGAGAACTCAAGCTACACGGTCTGCTACTCTGGAATAACATCCCCTTTGGCACCCTTGACCTAACAAATTATGACATTTATTATTTATTTTTACTATTCATCCTTCTTCATGCTGGACCTCGTAAATATCTTTCCGAAGGGATAAGTACGAAGGACACGAAGGCGTAATGTTTTTTTTTTTCACATTTAAAAAAATAATCATTTTTACAAAAGAAAATACAGAACTCCTGTTTATAAATATAATGTTCGTGAAACTTTTGATT
Organism: Vespa velutina; assembly: GCF_912470025.1. Taxonomy (NCBI): domain Eukaryota; kingdom Metazoa; phylum Arthropoda; class Insecta; order Hymenoptera; family Vespidae; genus Vespa; species Vespa velutina. The sequence goes on from NC_062189.1 coordinate 14,974,195, forward strand.
AGTAAACGAAAATAGAGATAAATACTATAGGATATACAATATTTCTTCTAAAATTTCATAAAATATTAATCGAATATAACTATGTATGTATAATCGAATTTGCAGCGGACAAATGCTCTCTGTATCTATTTCTCTTACTCTCACATTCTATGAACATTTTCATAACGTTAACGGGTAATATATTATATCACCCTTGCCATGCGTAAAAGGTTATGAATATATGCCATCTATTTGAACCATTTATGCATATGGTTTTCCATTGGTGAACCCCTCCGTGCTATTCTATAAACGTATATATATATATATATATATATATATATATATATATATCACTAATGAAATTAATATTCGACAAGTGCAATTGCGAAACCCTTAAAATTCATCCCACGAAGCCAAAGTAATCTAAACGGAACTACTGGATTTTTTAGGGATTTTTGAAACTCAGAACGATACGAATGAAAGAGGCGAATGGCTATATCAATTCGTTTATTTTAGTCGAGAGATACGGTCAAAGTAGATAATAATTTGAATGTAAAATATCGAAGCGAAAAGCGAGTAATTAATTGTACGAGAGTTATTCTACGATAATCATCAAATAACAATCAATATCTCTCTGGTCTTTCTTTAACAATATTTTTTATAAATATTATGGATTTCCTAGCATCAAGTGCAATAATCGGAGCGTAAGCCAATGTGCCAGATGTGCCATTGTGACATGGAATTCTATGAGTGCCAATGGGGGTGAAAGGAGGAGTAAAAGAAAGAACTAGAAAATAAGAGGAAAGAAAAAGGGAGAGAGAGAGAGAGAGAGAGAGAAAAAGAGAGACTGAATTTTGCGCGGGTGTATCGTCACGGTAGGCTACGTCGTCCCTTCTCTCTTCCATTTCGACTTTGAGTCTATGCAAACCCCCATGTAACTTGCGTACAACACCCCCATGGAAAGCCCCTTGCGAAATTCACAAAGCTCGATGACAGGACCCTCCTATTGTCGTTTTGGTTCTGGCCGAGATCTCGAATAGTTAAATGGGCTTAAACGATGCACGTACGTATGCATATATATATATATATATATATATATATATCCCTATATATATGTACATACATATATATATATGTACGGATATTCTTTCTATGTAGACCTGCTAGTAAGTATACGCACGAGCGCACTCGTGATTATGTAGTAAAGAGTAATAAAGCTTTTCAAGCTACGTTTTTCTCTTTTCTAAACAAAACGAGTGATAATCAAAGGTAATACGATCCCCAGGGATTCACCCGGCTGCTGCTGCTGCTGCTGGTTGCTGTTCATTGTCCTTGCGTAATGCTCCTTTTCCCCCTCCCCTTCGGCCCCTCTTCCAGGCAGTTCGATATATCAGTCAAGAAATCAAAAAGTTGAATATGACTGAAAACCTCCGGGGGAATGTCTCGCGATATTTTGAGTAAAAGAAGAAAATAGAATAAGAAAAAGAAGAAGAAATAGAAGAAGATGTAAAAGAACTCGAAGAAAAGCGTACAATGTCGTGTCAGTTGTTGTTTTTCCTTCAATCGTTTTTATTCTGTATCTTTCGACGATGGACGAATAGAAAAGCATTTACTCATTAAGAATCTATTTATCAGCTTTTAATATTTATTGTTGAAAATATGATTTAAAAAAGATCGTTTTGAGAGAAGGCTTAATTATTATCTTTATTTTTCCTTTTTTCTTTCCTTTTTCATTTTTTCTTTTTTTTTTTTTTTTTCTACATTTACAATATTTTTTTGTCCGAAGATATACACACATATCTGCATACATATGTTCGTATGCATATAATTGCGTAACGTGAGAGGGAGATGATTTTAACATTGTAATAGACTTTGACAATATAATAAAATTAATATTAAATCCTTGTATTATTATATCGTTTAAATGGCAGCAAAGTGAAGTTAATAATTATGTCTGTAGGAATACCTTTATTCATTACTTTACTATGACCCCAGAAAGATTGTAGAACGAAAACGAGTCGTAAATAAAACGTTTGTACGGTGGTGGTGGCAATAAAAATAAATCCGACGTGTCTAGCCGTGGACGTTAATAAATCTAATATCTTCCGACCGATAAAACGAGATGAGCCAGTTCACTTTTTCCGCCCCTTTTTCTCTCAACTGTTTTCAGGGAGCGAACATTTGGATGGGTCGCGTAACCATACGAAAAATCATCGTGAATTGTGCAAATAAGTATAAAATGCAGACAATGTGTCCGTGGAGCCGAATAACGTACGAAGAGGATCAAACTGGGACTGAAATCTTTTCGACAGAATTGTTTTCTCTCTCTCTCTCTCTCTCTCTCTCTCTCTTTCTTTCTTTCACTTTCTTTCTCTTTCTTTCTCTTTCTTTTTTTGTCTTAGTTCTTTCAAATTAAACAGCCCAATATTTGAAGACATACGTTAATAATTCTTTTTTGTATACTGATGTTCTATCCTTTAACACTTCTTATTTTTATCAACTTACACATTTTTTGCAATATAAAAAGGAAAAAGAAAGGGTCGATAATAATCAATAGAAATTGACGAGAGATTCATGATCGATATATCTAAGTTCAAGAAGCACTTCAGACTACTAAATCCTACGTGCTTATTGAGTCATCAAAGTAAAGCAGCTTGGTAACTATGGCATCGAAGCAAGTAGAATGCCACCTAAATGGGGCTCTCCTCGAGGATGGATGATGGTTCCTCCTCGGTTGCATTATTTATGCGTAACGCCCATTGCGTGTCCTGCATATCCATACGCACTGGCTTGCACATATGGGGACATTAGCTAGACCATTAACCATTTTATCCACATGCTGGTGCTTCTATCCTGGAAACTTGGAGTTAATCACGAGTGGCTTTCGCACTTTCTACATTATGCATACGCTTGCTTTATGACCTTGAATCGTATGAATTTAAGGGTGGAACTTTATAAATCACTCATATACTTCATTTCATATATGTATAAATTTACACATATATATATATTTACATGCATACACATAGTATTATCAGTGGATACAAAAATATTGACATTTAACAAAAATATTCAAAAGAATTCAGACGACAAAGAAAAACCTTTTTTGAAAAAGTGAATGAAACAGAAGCTTATAATCGATGTGATTCCATTTTTATTTACAATTTAACCTTAACATAAATACACGTAGAACCAACAGAAAAACGTGTCCGCTTAGCCCACTTCCTTCTTCCCGCGTGCTGTCACGAAAGATACGTAGGTCGGAGAAGGAGCGGTCACGAGTGTCTATCTACGTAGTGAACACGTGCGTGTGTTAGTGTTACGTAGCTACGGAAGGCAGATAACTACGCACACTACATTCTCAGGATATGTA